>NW_005178412.1:0-85120 GCF_000341285.1 Galdieria sulphuraria
CGTGTTCCGGTTTGTAATGTCTTATGTAGTTCTTCATTTTCAGNAAATGAATTGGCAGACTCATTATTGGAATGTACAGGTGGAGTTCCTGGTTTGTNGACTCGTGCAGNAAATATGCTTTNGAATTATANAANAGCAAGAAGTCAGCCTTTCATATCGAAAGAAGAATGTTNGACTTGTANGAATGACTACGATTTCCGAAGAATTTGTGCTGAACCATTTGTGGAACGAATATNGAATTTGGACGAAGATAGAAAAAGTGTTTTTGATTTACTTTNGANGATGGCTCTTTATCGTATACCGTCTAAAGNAGATGATAGATNGACCTCGGAGTCCTTTTTATATGATGCCGNAACAGAAATGGGACTATATCGATATCCTATTGACCAGAATACTTTTCAAGTCCNAATTCCAAAAGTATTTGTTGNAATCTTCAAGAACGACCCTTCCATATCTTCTTTGGAAAAGATACTTCTTGGATCACTTGATGTCGAACCAGNAGATTGTTTCTTCTATTCAAAGTGTCGTGTATTTGAAGGAATTGTTGCTTTACGACNAGTTTNGATGTTGTCTTCAAAGAATCGAAATGAGTNGAGGGAATTGTTGTGTCAATTGTCTCCGATATGGAAACAAANGAAACTTCCAATCAGTACAATATCACCTATTCACTATANGAAGTCTGTTGTTAGTTCTAGAGAAACAAGAAGTGAATCGAACAAGAGTCGAAGAACTTTTGCCAATACTGAATGGAATAAGATTATTCGAGAGACACTTTATTNAGAGACTATTTACATTCCTTTGGACGCTACTTCTCATAGTCCTGATATTATATTCAAATTACAATCTCCTGTGGAACCCAAAGTTCTTACTGTTGGAGTTGCTTGTAAAGGACGTTGGAGGTCGGAAGGAATTGGCTGGTCAGATATTANAGATGAAGCCAAGAAATTTTNAGATCCTGTTTATGATCAAGTCTTATCCAGTGCAATGGATTATCATCATTGTATGCTTATTATCGTTAGTACAAAGTTATCATNGAATGTTTCTAATGAGTTGGGTAATCAAAGTTCGTTGTTACTCCAGTGGAATGTTTATTAGAAATGATTCGTTCAAAGTACCTGATAATTGTGAACTTGTTATTCTTTGTGAAAGAGATATCCAAATGCNGATTGACGAAGAAATATNGAATGGACTTGAAAGAGCATTTCATGTTTCTCATAATCCTACTTTTTGGGATTTTGGATNAGATTTACTTCATAGAATCCGTAACAGTTTCTNAAGTTGGCAATAGATTCTAACTCAGTCCTTCCCTTTGTTTTGAAGAGCAAATAAACTATTTTTTGTATGTTTGAAACTTAGTTACATCTTACTTTTTTGCCTCTTTGGAGACCATACATTCTTTCCCGAAAAGAGTTTATTAGCTGGCTGACAAGGCTGGTTCACAGTAGTTCATTCTTATCTAGCCATTTTACATGGCTATGTAATTGCATAATACATTCTGAATATTATCAATACTAAACATACGACAATTGTATTCAATAAGTTGAGTCATTTTTGGTGTCTATGACAATAGATTGGCTATTTTGAAGCAATTGTAGAAAACTTTGTTGGGAAAGGCTCTCAAGTCATGAAAAAGTCCGTATTGGAGAAAAAGAAAACTCTATATGACACCAGAAAGAGCTTTGTCTTTGCTCCAATTGTTTCAGAATCTCACATTCTTTCTTCTCTTCTACGTATGAATGGAATATTTGTTGAAATTGAAACGTTTCTAAAATGTTTCGATTTTTCAGCATAGTCTCACAATGGATGACTTCAAAAGACTGTTGGATCAGTTTGTTACCAAAATAAATCGCTATGGAAGCTTGAGACACGTTGATAATGACTCAATTTGAGCAATGGAAAGTTATACAACAAAAAACTTTTTATTCAAAATAAAAAGCAAGGCTTAAACTATGGTATCTTACTTCTCAACTTTGGAAACTGTGAAGGTTCTAAAACAAACCTTCATCAGCCAGAGACCCGATGTGATTGGGTGAGCACCCAAGTTTCCATAACCAAACATAAACTTTACCTTTCTGAAAGGTAGAATGAGTCTTCAACTAGATTAGGTTTGATAGAACCACAAATTGGCGGACAAAAGATTGTAGATTGTTGTGCAAACTTCAAAGATGTAATGATGATGGAACTTGGTTGAATCGATCGAAAGCTGCTTGGTTTTCATATTAACAGAATAAGAAATATTTTACTAGAATCTTTTGTTTGGAATTGTAAGTTTGTAATACGTTGAACCCTTTAGAGGAGTGGCTATTTGACAAATAGTAAAGGAGAAAGAAATGTAGTCAGATTGAAAAGTTTTGGTAAATCCTGCACCATCAATCGTTTTCAAACAGTTATCTGTCGCAATGATTTAGACAAAAGGTATGTTTCTAGTACCTGGAAAATCTTGTTTGGAAGGAACTTTGCTGAGATGTGGAATGCCCTGGCAGATAGTATTGTTGCAAAAGATTACTATCACATATTCAAATAGATAGTTAGTTATGTATTCTTATCACATTGACATTGTTGCAAGATATTGTATAATTCCATTGCAGTATGTTGTCCACATAGGAATGCTTCATGTTGAGTCATTGGCTCTACACTCAAACGTACCTGACTTTGAGTCATCCAGAAACTTTCTTGTGACTACTACTCTCCTCAGGGAATGTTAGATTGAGTTTTTACTATGGCTACTCCGGTATATTTTGATATATGCAATATTTGGATAGTCAACAAACACAAAAAGTTATAACCTCAAACTTTGCCATTCATTGACTGGGTCTACACACAAGTGCCAAGGATTATATCGAGTCAGTGAGTATTAGAAAACATACAAATAGGGACACAATTTACGGGGTAAAGTTTAGAGTACTGTTAAAGTAAAGGAGCTCATAGAGAGAGTATCTCAAACGGTTGCTGAAAGATTGAAAGCTGCAAAGATCGTCCCTTTCCAGATTCAACCCTATAGTTCTCTTCAAATGAAAGTCAACAGTGAAAAGTTATAAGAGTATTCGTTAATAGCACTGTTAGATCATTTATGTTTCTAGTTTCCAAAAAAAGAAGAAGAAGCAGAGCAGTCTTTCTACTACAAGAGCTTAAGTTCCATTGTTTCCTAATTTTTTGTTTTAAAATTATCCATTCGAAGAACCCACCACTTGTCATCATAACAAGCTAAATGTACATCGGCAATCGTACCTAATTATACAGTATTGAAAAGAAGGAGACTGTATGCCGATTTGAACAACGCTATGTGTACGATTGCAATCTTGCTTTAGCAATGTTATCTTTTCTTGCAAGAGTTTGCTAAATGGGAATGTTTTAAAATCATCTATAAAAAGAATTGTAAAAGGATTGCTCAGATGTTTCTGCTATGACGAGAAACACTGAAATGTAAACTCCTTTCTGTTATAATAGCTTTTTTTTTTGGGCATAGAGACTTTACTGATTTTTGGTACTCTTATAAACCGAAAGTTTGTACACTTTTTAAACCTTTTGTTATTTGTCCATTTTTTGGAAATGTCTCTTTAACAGCTAAAATACTCCTATAGTCAACATCACCTTGCTTTTTCAGTAAAAACTTTTATCATTTATGTAAAACGATACAACAAAACGACTGGGTAAGATGACTATTGAAATTTTTCTTTTGGTAGAATTCGTGATAAATAAATTAACGATCATCCATAAAGGAATAGATATGAGACATTGAGACAAACTATATAAATACCTATCTACAAGGTGTATCAAAACAACAATGTCTAGGAAAATCAATCATAGCAAGGAGCAATCTATCTCTGGTCAGAATCTTCTTTAAACGCTCCGTCAACTTATTAACGAGCGTCCTAATTATCTAATAATATGACCCTGTTAAAGAAGCAATTCAAAGGCAAATAATAAAGACAACTATGACAGATGGGTAGAAATAGTCACTGGATTTCTTCTGCATGCTATTCTGAGAAATGTCTTTTATGTTCCAAATCTGATCACAAACCTACAATGCGTCTCTTTAAAAAGAGTATCTTACTAAATGAAAACGGACATAACTAAAGAGCCCAAAAATAAAAGGAATAGGATTCGACTAAGAATCTAGTTAAGGTTCCTACAAACTATCTTAAAAATGTGAACCCAAGGGCTGATATCGACAAGAGCCTAAAGGACCAAGATTCTGACTGCAGATATGCACGAAAAATATTCTAAAACGACACTCAATAAAAATCTGCTGATTTACGAGAGAGATGAAAGGTTCACGACCTTGAGTTATTTGGAATCCAATGCCTTGGTTATCTCCTCGAAAAACAAACAGCGAATTTCCAAGGAATACCAGAGTTTAAACAACGATATCTCTTGAATGGAATATATAAAAGTAACAGAGGTATTCAATAATGGACAATCCAAAAAGACAATACAAGCCAAGTGGAGCTCAACGTCTCAAAGGAAAAGGTGGGACTGTTACAATAGAAACAATTCAAAGCTTGAAATATGTTCAAAGAGAGGTTTAAATTCCGAAATTTCATTTTTACAACTTTAATCCCTCGATAGGTTTGAAGTGGCTAAAGTGTAATAAACCAACTTAAAGATATCCAAAGTAACTGTATAGCCGCCCTGGAAACTCTTGAAAAACATTATCAATTTGTCCAATTTACAATTTGTGTTTAGGTCATTCGTTGTTGAAAGTTTCGAGTTGTATCAGTCTTTGGATAATGCAAACAATATACCGATTAAAAGAACCACAAATTGACAGGGAAGAGGACGTCAGGACAATCATACAGACGTTTCTTTTTCAGTTCTCGGAGAAGGCGTACGGTGGGCCTTCGTTCAATCGCCCGGCTTGCTGTTTTGCGCCACATATTTATGGAGCCGGCAAAACATTTGTAGGCCAAAACTTTTCGGCCTATTTGAATATTTTTGCAGAGCGTGAGTGTTCCAATGCACAGACTTTTCAACAACTACACAGTTCAAACGATAACCCCCAACCGAGTGAGTTGAAAGTGCCTTGGAAACACTTTGCGGAAAAAACTTTGTCAGTTTGCTTTAAACTAGAAGAGAGCTTTTCTGATGCTCCTTTTCCGAGTTTTCGGAAGGCTTTGATGTATAATATAATTTTGAACTCTTAACGACAAAATGGTAAAGATACGGACGCTCTTCAGATAGCTGAAAGGACGGTAAAGAATTTTGATACTGTAGGAGCTATTGATTATCTTCTCTAACAATTTCAGAAACAATATTTATTTTTGATGATAGACGAACTTAGCCACCTGAGTTACCTCACCACATACTATAGTGAACTTACCACGAAACAGTTCGTCGAGTCTGACCCAAGATATGTACCTTTCCGGAATTTCTTCCGTATTTTACGTGATTTGTTGATTACAGGGAAGGTAATTGTCTATTTGGCAGGTCGGACTGCTGAAATCTCAGCCCCCCTGTCTGATGCTCGCTCCAGTAGTGTGAGTCTCCATATGTTGCGGTTGAATCCCTTTAACCTCCATGATATTAACGAATATATTGAGCTGGCAACTTATAGTGGAAAGTCCTTGAAGGACTGGTTATTGCCCTCCGATGATTTACGACATCGATTCGTAGAATTGTTGAAAAAGAAGACAGGAGGTATTCCGTTGATTGTAAGGAATACTTTATTAGCCCTAGTAGAGAAAGTTTCAAACTTATCGCAACCTGTTATCAACGCTGAAAATATGGAACTTTTGTTAGATAGTGTCTTTAGCTCTTTACTACTAGAGTCAGTAACGTTTATTATTCCAGAGATACTAGATTCCGCAACCCTTCTTCGATATCAATTTGTCCTTTTGAATTATCAACTCGGAACGATTTTCCCAATCGGATTTGCAACTACTCTATGTGGAACGAGAACTTATTTGATGGACTTGGTTGCAACTTTTGGGTTTTATTCTGAAATTTGTGAAACTGACGGGATTGATTTGGGCACTAAATTCAAGATTGGTTGTTGTGAATTTATATTGAGAGCTCATAGCAACTATAACTTTTTCCGTGAGGCTACTGAACTCTTTCCTTTATCTCCGTTTAGTTATATTCCCGACACTGCAACAGCAAAAGGAGTCTTCTTTGAATTTATATTTATGAAGATCTTTCGTTTTCGCTTATTAACTTTTCTTCATTCTAGTTCCTCGCCTATTGTACATTCTGCTATTCCAGGAATTTTCCAGGGTTCCTTTATTGAACAGGACAATATTTCTTATTCTATGGAATCAACAAAATCTTATGATATACCCATCTTGAGAAATGTCTCTCATTCATTTTCTGACTCATTATAGAAAACATTTACAACATTGTGGTATTTTTGTTCCAAAAGAGGGCAATTCGAGTGGTCCTGATGCATATGTTGTATTCCATAATGAACAAACACGTTATGTTGTTGGATTTTCATTCAAATTTTATCACAAAACTAAATTGTCGAAAACAAATTATTAATAGAGGAAGCAAAAAAATTTTTCCAAGGGAGTTGTTTCCGTTTTGAATAACGAATCTTTTTCATCTGTTCAACTTCGTTTTCAGTTTGTGGTAGTAGTGTACTAGATATGATCAATCTGTAGGTTTCTCTACTGAAGAACAGAACATTGTTGAAGACGCAAGTCGTTTTGTGACTCAACATTCTTCGGGATCAACTTTGAATGAAAGTAGTCGATCATGTCTGCAATTGGTAATTGTTTCTCAAAGGAACCTTGAAATATATTTGGGAAGAGATAATGTCGAAACGTTGAGGAAAATTGGGGAAGCAAACCGAGGAGAGTTCAGTAAAAACTTTTCAGTATGGTGTGAAACTGTCTTTGAGTCGATGTCCAATGAATATGTTTCGCCTTTGGAGCAATCAAATGTTACTTTACGAGTGGCTCGAAATATAAGACCGAGAACCAATGAGGAGAATAGGATGCAAATGGAAGAGCTTCAAAGTGCTATGCAAGTGGAAGGAGGAGATGCACGAGGCGAACAAAGGGTTGCAGCATCGAGTTCTTTGTCTTCGTCATTTGATTGGAATACTTTCCTAAGAGAATATTGTCATTTTACGGAAGCTCCTTTAATTGAGCGTTATGCTCATCAATTGCGATTGTTTAGCCCACTATCTTTTCCTTACTTGAATGACACACGTTTATCTCGCTATGGTATAGCTCCACAGGACATTCCATTGATAGTTGACGGAATACATGAGTTTCTTGAGCAACAATCGATGAACGTGGATCTTGTTGAAAGATAAACTTTTTCAAGGCTGGATTATTGTGTTTCTAAAATAAAACTATAGTTTGAAGAAAATTGTATTCAGAATATTCAGTGTTTTATGATTACATAGCACCTAATACTACGTCTTGTTTCTGCTATTTACTCTTTGGTCATAGCCAACTTAATACACCACTGTCGATAAGTACTACAATTGTTTTTTTTGGAAACAAGTTAGAACTGTTTGCCTTTTGATATCGCTATTGTATCCACCACGACTGTAGTCGAGATACGAATTCAAATTGTTAGCGTATCCAAGTCTCTTGTTATTCCTCTTAAGACAAACTATGACTTGAGTGTTTACTCAAAACCAAAAAGCTGATTCTGACTAAGAAATTATATTTCTTAAAGAGTCAGTTGCATAAAATTGACAAATAAATAAGCAGGTCTGAAAAGTCTAGAAAATTTGGGTTTGCAATCTATGGCAGCAAAGTTCTGAGTTCAAAAAGCTATAACAGAATGACGTACACGCTTCAGTGCTACTTGTTCCATTTGAAACAATTCAGGTGTCCTTTCTTAGTTTGTTTACAGATTCTTTGGAAACATCATAATTAAGCAAATTGCAAAAAGATGACTCTGCAATAAAAGGATGACACCCCTATTTAGAACGTTCTTCAAATCGACATGCAGCTTGATATTTACAAATATTGAAAATTGAGGCAACTCATAATCGATCGAGGTTATTGCTTTATGATCAAGATTGGAAAGAAACGGGAAACTAGTAGAATTGGTCTGCTGAACAGAATGTTGAACATCTAATGCACTGTCATCTTATGGGACGTTTTGAGAATGACAATTTAAAACACAGCTGAAGATGGAGACAACTCAGGCACATATTTCTACTTTCTTAGACTTGGAAATAACCTATTCATTTATTATAACAGAGAAAAAAGAAAGGATAGAATAAAATTTGTTGTTCTGGAGGAAATGATTGATTCTTTGTCGATAGAATACAAAAATTGAGTCAGACCATACAAGCTAAACACATGCTATCATTTCGTACTCGAAGAGAACGCATAGGACAACCGTAATTTGAGAATCTGGTTGCTGAATAAAACATGATAATTGGTTCTAGCAAGATGAGCCGAAACACTTTAAAAATCCAATAGAATAAGTTTAGATATTTTGATAAGTAGATGAGGCATATCGAACAAGTTGGACATAACATGATTTGAATAAAGTTGCATCGTAGAAAGAGAAGCAATATGCGGGAACGAGAGAAAAATTGATCGAGAGCAAGGAACCGAACAATCGGGCAAAGTCAGCGATCTTTAAAAAATTTCAATATAGAACATTATAAAAGCGACTCTTATACTGAAAAGGCAACAAAAGCAGTGCAAACAAAAGAAAAGAGAAGAAAAAAATTGAAAAAAGGTAAGCTCGCACTCATTCAGAGCAATCGCCTAGAGCCCTATCGATAATTAATATTTCAAATCAATAGAGAATTGTCAAAGACAATCACAATACAAACATCCATCAAAAAATGAGCAATGAAGGATACACAAGACTTTACTACGCTATCCTGGGAAATGAATCGGTTGTACAAACAGTGCGAAAATTGCTTACACTCCAAAAACTGTTGCGGAGCTACAGACTGACTTCTCCATCTTGAAAACAGCCACAAAGGACAAAAATCTAACATACAGAAAGTTACTCTGTGAACTGACCAATACACTCAACTGTGAGTCTGACTGGTTTCTTGTTCTTGAAGAATATCTTAGAAATATTAACCCAAAGACTGATTCCAAACAACCGACAACAAGAGAAGAATTTCAGTTGTTGGTCAATGTTGTTTCTGAGTTTTGATAAAACTACGATATTTTGATCCTTCTTTGCACATTTTTTGGTGGTTCTTTTGCCATCATCAACTTTTGCAGTTTTAGTGATAAGCTGCTTATTATCAAGATTGTAAAAAAGAAGTTTGATGATTTCTGAGAACTAAGTGAATGCTTTATTTGCGAGTTGCTACATTTCTATTAAATAACACTATTTCAACTAGATTTCCTTAGTAGACTGCACAGGAGAATGACTCGGTCGATACATTAGTGTATTGTTTCAAGTGTTTGGGCCGATGTCTTTGAACATGTTTCAAAACTAAAAGCGTTTCACTTGAAGGCTATTATTGGTGTCAATTTTGCAAGATTGCAATGATTCAAAGTGAATAGAATTTACATACATACATTTGGACTTGTAACTAAAATGAAAACTTTTCTTTCTTGTCCAAATTCTAAAGTGGCTACACAAGAATATCTCAAAACATTCTTGAAGTTGTCTGCTACGCTGTCTTTCTGGTTTGTTGAAAAAAGAACGGTAACTCTATGTATTATAATTCTCAAAGACTGAAACGGAAAAAGTTGTTTGTAGATTTCACTTGGACGATCCTTCCTAGTTTTTGTTAACTGAATAGAAGAGAGTTTTTCTCGGTTTTAGACAACAAACAAAGGGAATGGCAACTAAAGTTGGAGGCTTCATTTAATTTTAGAATCGCACTGAAGCATCAAAAAGAGTTAGTTTCTTAAAATTTAGTAAAAGTTTAGATTCCTTTCGTTCTTTTGTCTCTTTTCAAACTGCATTTTTAGCCCTAAAATTCATATGAATGGCTCTTACAAATATAAAAGTTGTTGGATCTAAGAGAAAATATAGCAATAACAAATACTAAGAGGGATATTTTGGTTTGCGACTAGGACTTTATCTCAAAAGTTGTCATTTTTCAAAAAGTTACTCAAGACACTATATATCCAAACTCTGTTTTTTGGATTACACAGAAAACTCACCGGCTCTCAGTTAAGGAAAGTGAACCGGTTGCGAAGATGATATTCAATCTAAAAAATTTCGTTCAGCTATCGACAATATAAGAGATATCCTAAATGATTCTACCCATTGACAATGAGAGAAGAACTTTCGATTTCAGAAAACTACGATCTACACAAAATTTCCATTCATAATGTATTGCAGTTCAAGAGACAACTTTGAGTTTGGAATGGGATTGTTTTAAACCCTTATCCAATCTTGAAGTAATGTCGTTTTACAACTATTAGTGACAGTCGAATCATCGACTCATTCGGTGATGGACTCTTTTATGCCTTATTGCCGCACCTTCAACATATGCTCCCCTTTAGTCAATCGTCAGGAAGCCAATTATCAAGTTTTGCACGCATTTTCTGATTCATATGATACGAGTGATCCTAGAGACAGTAGGAATCTCCGTCCCGTCGTTTGCTTCTCTGGCCATATGTATGGCTCGGGGAAGACAACCCTGGGTAAAAGATTCCAAGACTTCCTTATGCAAAATAAGGAATATATTTCTATCAAGTGTAAGGGCCTACTTTTTCCTGGCTGTTGTACTTCAGACGAAGGGTTGAATGCAGTATATAATGATTCCTTGTATGTTTATGTAAACCTTTCTGATCTTCCTCGAACTGGAGAGGACTTTGATTGTGCTTTGCATGAATTTATCTGCAAAACTGCTCTTTCGGAGTTTCTAAATTCTGGAGAGTTACTGTCTAAAGTGCTTCCTCTCGTTCCTAGGGGCCCTTTTGAGTGGCTTAGTAAGTAAGCTGTTGCAAGTCACCAACAAAATGTATCTATTTTTATTTATCGATGAGATTGGTTATTTGAGTGAGCCAAGGCTTTTCCAATATAGTGATTTAAATAGTCCCGTGAAAATGAAATTACTTGTACAGTTTATCGCACATTCTTTTGATATCTAAGGACTTTGGTTTAACAGCGACATGTATGCTGTGTTGTCGAAGGAAGATGTGACGCAGTTATGGGTAAACAAGAAGATGCTATGCCATCACGAATTTTATTAAGATTTCTGAAACTGGATCCGTTTCCACTTGACTCGGTCCGTTATATAATAAGCACTCTACGTATAAGGGGACCCTATTAAAGAATTCGTATTTCCAAGTAATCAACAAGACATGAAATGCCTTGATAGTATAATTTATGACTATACTGGTGGAGTACCTCTATATATATTTTATATCTTATCCAGTTGGTTAAAGGTGTGAATCTAATCCGCAACGGAGAGATTTATCAGAAGAAGGTAGAAAGTATTTCCACAATTGAAAGTCTTTTCGGAAGAATTGGTCCTAAAGGATATGCTGTGTTCTCTACGCTGCTTCTCGCCAGTATTCTAAAAATTCCTTTTCATTGGGGCGAATCGTATTTTGATGATTTGAACCTTGGCGAATACTCTGAATACGCTCTGGATGTTTCTAGCCATTTTAGTTTTTATTATACTGATGAAGAGAATACAGACACTTTCAAGTTGGTTTATCTAAAGATTGTTTTAAAATATCTTGAACTTTTCTGTCGCAAGGTCCCAATAATTCGTTTATTTGTCATTTATTTTCCAACTCGACTCTCTCTAATGATTATATAATTCGTGGTTTGCGAATCGAAGTGTTGTTTGCTTTGGTATTATATGTTCGATTATGCTTTTGTTCCAAGTTGGGAGAAATCAGCATATTCAATAGTACAACAGTGGAAGATTTATTTTTGAAAGTATAAACAACATCGAGGCGGACAAACGTATTCCTCTTCCAAAGTATGTTTTATCTTTCCATTCCGGAGTTTCAGAACAAATAAGTGCTTCAGGGTCAACTTATCATCCCAATGTTTGGAATGTCTTTATGAAAAATTCTTATCTAAGGAAGACGGTATTTTCATTCCTCAATTACAACAATCAAGAGGACCTGACTTGATGCTTCGTGTATCTAAAAATGTCACCGAATCAATGGTTACTTCATCTTTCGATGAAATGACAGATTGCTCTCAACAAGTTTCAACCAAGTGTATACCGGAGAGACAAGCTATTTGTCTCATTGGAATCTCATTCAAGTGTTATGACACGTAACAGGTAAAGGAGGGATTGGACGTTCTGATACTCGAGCTGAAGCAGAAAAATTTCTGTTTCCAGTATCACAACAAATTGATTTGGAAGCGAACAGTATTTTTGCCATTCAGCTTATTGTAAGTACGAAATATACCAGTCAAGTTTCAAGGGAGTTTAGAGATAATAAAAAGTAGATATTGAATAGTGGAGTATATTATGAGGATGATCGTGGACAAGTATTTTTTCGATCTTTTGCTTCTCGTCCTGCACGTGGCTCTGCTAGGGAATGGTTAACTGCTCCATCTCGTTTCAATTGGTTGTTTGTTCTACCACTAGTTTGAAGGAATTGCTTGGATTGGAAGCCTATGAAGAATTCGAAAAGATTTTTGCAAAGGATAATAATGTTTCAACAGATTCCGATTTAGTTTCCTTGAGCTCTGCATTTACATACTTGTTACAAGGAATGTTAGAAGATGAAACAACACAAGTTTCCATAGCCAAAGCAGAACCAGGAAGGATACGAATGCTATGCAAGTGGAATATACGAGAAGTGGAGGAGATGCTGCAGCATCCAGTTCTTTGTCTTCGTCATTTGATTGGAATGCTTTCCTAAGAGAATATTGTGGTTTTTCTAAAGAAGATGTTGCTTTATTGTTTTAGGAAACTTTCAAGGTTCGGTAGAGTTTTTCTTTCCAGAATCAATGAAGATTCGTTACTTTGCATGGGTATCAATGATCCTACCGTGATATCCAAACTCCTTATTGGCATTACTGAAGAGTTTTCTAATTTCAGACTATGAACGAATCCATTTGATTATATTTTTATTTCATGGCGTTGTGGTAAGACTAAAAAAAGTTTGAAGGAAGCTCTTACTATTTGATGCCAGTTAAATTGATATAAAGTCGATACTCACGATATTTCAGGACATTTTGTCGTGGCTAAAAGAACTATTCAACCCATTTACATCAAAGTGTTCTTTAGGTCTACTAATCTTTGGTTTCGAGAAATGATGCAACTCATGAGAAAATACTGTTTTCACTCATTTCACCTTCG
Source organism: Galdieria sulphuraria (assembly GCF_000341285.1). Taxonomy (NCBI): domain Eukaryota; phylum Rhodophyta; class Bangiophyceae; order Galdieriales; family Galdieriaceae; genus Galdieria; species Galdieria sulphuraria. Next base: position 13,172 of record NW_005178412.1, read on the forward strand.
AACTTGTATCATCCGAATTCTGAACAGCGAGTAACCCGAATCATTTGAACGTCTGATCATTGTATCTTCAAAAAGGATACAAATATATCCAGAAGTTAAAAAATACAGATAAAGCGCTCAAAAGTTTGCATCAAACACTTTCAGTCTTTACTGGAATTAGGCAAAGTGCTCGTATCATAAAAATTGTTCAAGTTGAAACGAATTGAAATTTTCATCAATTTAAACTAACAAACTTATATACCTTATTGCAAAGAGTTCGAGTCTTTCCTTTATAGAGTGGAGCGCGATTCTAACATAACAGTGAACATTCAAAGGAAATGTGCAGATGTAACCAGGCACGTTAAAGAGACCAACTTGAATGGACTATTAGACTTTTTGTATTCTTGCTTCTTTCTTTTGCAACTTTTTGATTTATTTCTGACTGTTTGGAAATTCTGCTTCAACCTTGAGTCCACATATCTTGCGATAATTTTTGGGAATGTCCTAGAATGACCACTCTTTCATTCATTAACTTTTACAAAACTCTTAATATTTCTTTTCTGGTCTCCAATCAAATATTCGCAATATGTGCTGTTGAGTAGAGCCGCAACAAAAGAGTCCAAGAAGTCACTCAGTTTTCTTATACAAATCATAAAAAGACTGGAATATTTTGCAAAACAACAACAACAACACAATACACAACTATTGTTTATCACTAGACATCATCCATCTAGTCACTAAAGGTTTCACTTTCTTCATCAGCAGTCTCATATAAATATGAGGGACCCTCTGCAATAACCGAAAATAAACCACATCGTTGAACCAGTCTTTCATATTCTGTCAAAAAATGTTCCAAGTCTACAACAAAAGAAAAAGGTTCAAAAATATTGTGGACTAGACCATTTTTGCCTGATTGAAAAACATCAACAAAGTAACTTCCTCCTGCACCTCTTTCACCATCAGGATACAGTTCGTACTCATATGGTTTGCCACCAGAACCACCTCGTCAAGCAGCTCCATCACTTCCAGAACCTCCGTCTTTTACAGTAGGTCCACTTCCACTAAACCACCTTTACCACCGCCACCAGACAGGACGACAAATGTCAGACCCTCTCTGTCTCTTCCTCCATAACCCGAGTTACCGCCTTTGCAGCTTTCAAAGTGCAGCCAACTTCACTAGTAGCCTTTAGCCTTTGCTGTTTCATATTTGAGTATGTTTGATGTGTTGAAACGTTCCAGTTGAGTCAATTGAGTGTGACAGGCTAACATTCTGTCTCGGTTAGTGATTATTATCTTACAAAATCATGAAAGCGCGACTTGAGACAATTTTGTGCCTCGATGCTTATTGTGCTTCTTTATTCTAAAACTTTTGGTCGATTTCTTTGTACAATTGTGTATTGAGATTTTTTATACCTTCTATACAGTGGAAGATTTGTGGCGACTCGCTTTGTTTATTTTGATGGTTGTATTATTAAGGTTGTTGAAACTAGTTTGCCATTCTAGAGCTTGTTTGTCGTAATTGTTCCCTTTTCGAACGATAAGGTAGACAAAAAACTATTTGTTTTTCATAGACATTTATTCCCTTGGTTTTTTCTGATATATGTTCAAGTAAAAGAACCCTGAAGAATATTCAGTAGGTTTTCAAGAAATTAAGTATTGCAATGATTCCAGTTGGTGTAGTAGGAATTAAAAAAACCTTTGGCACTCACAAAGACTTGAATTGGACACGTTGAACTTATTCAGTTGCGTTGAAAATTCGTCAATTTTCAATGCTTCTCGTTGTCTTTGCACTGCGGATTCTGCTTTAACTTTAGCTTTATTTGACTTTTAGTTGCTTTCTCCTTGGCACTCAGTATTTATACTTTGAGACTGTTCAATAATTTGAAGAATTCATTTACTATCTTGTTATCAAAAAGGAAAGAGATAGCTGACGTTTGGTTCTGAGATTGAACTTGCCGGAAGTATGAAGATCATCTTGGTCTTCAGTTTATTGAATAATGCGTTTGATATATGTTCCCTGCAGAAATAAAGTGCGTAGTTGATCTTGAAGCCTCAGTTGTCGTTTGTTCCGTGGTGTAGACGATATTTTTCAGCAGTGGTCCAATAATCAACTTGTGTGTTGAATACAAAATGGCTAGATTTCAACTGTTTTTGTTTTCTTAGTAAGGAAATTTTGTCAACCTGATGAATAGGAAAGACTGCAGTTTTGGACATTGAGATGTAACTGAGAGTTGGAAAAAATCTCAAGTCTTTCTTCAGAAATATCAACTTCAATGATGAAGAGAGCATTGTATATGATAAAGTCCAGGATTTTATTCGTACCTGGAAAATGTTGAATAGGTATATTATGCACCTTTGTTATTTTTCTGTCTATTTTCTTGTTTGTATACACTTTTGTACATATTTGTGTGGAAACTATCTATGTAGCTGATAAACCTTTTGCACATGTTTGATTCTGGAATATAGGTTGTCCATTATTCACAGTTATTCCAGTCAAAAATTGAATTCAATGGCTTCTCCATTCTTTTACGATAGAAAACAAAGTTTCTAGTGAAAACCAAATCTAATAGATGGTCTAGCTATTTTGAGATGTAGCAAAGTTACACAGAGGAAAGCTGAGTTATTTCAAACTCTAAAGTGTCCAAAGAAAGTAATTCATATTTACCTATCTTTTATCGTAAAGAAGACAGAAAAAGGTTTTCTTTCCAATCGCTCGTAGATGGATTGTTAATTGCATCCTTTTTGGCTAGTTGTGTTCATAATAGTGTGTAAACATCGAATTAAATTGAACGTTGACAAACTACATACTATGGTTGTTCAAAAGATTGGAATTCAACTATTGATTGTTACAGATGACTCTTCCAAGCACATGGAAATTCTATCGGCTAAATTTTCACTTGCTGATTTAAGTTTGGTTGTTCTTTTAAAGTCTTCCGATGCTTTTAAACGAGATGGTTGCAGAATTTTTGAAAATACAACTGAATCTCCTCAAAGCAGACAAATCAATAGAGTAAAACTTGAATTTCAGGAAATGATAGCATTTTCATCATTTATTAAAAGAAACGTTTGTTAGAAAACTGATATTTATTTTTATATAGAAAGAATCACCTCGATGGGGAAATAGGAGCAAATTCTTATCAACACTTTTGAAAGATGGATGAAGTAGGAAATTTTTCAATGAGAATCAATTTTTTTATTATTGAAAAAAGCAAAGTTGGAGTATTCAAAGACGTGCCCAAGACTCTTGAGTTGCATGAAAGATGAGACAAATAACAAAAAATGATTGACAAATTCCCTGATAACTAAGTAGCAAATATATGACTCGATTTATAATAAAGGCAATGTTTTAAAACGACAAAGTATAGAACACAAGATGAAAACATCAGAGAACAAAGGATTTACAATTGAATGTGTAAATAGAAGCTTTACTAATGCAAGCAACATGAAATCAACAGGAAGAGTGAAACAACAATATGGATGCTGTTTAATGAAAATGATGGCTTGAAAAATGTGAACAATCCTAAATCACTGTGTCTTCCACTCAATCTACAGATCTTCAGCTCTGCAAAAGTATTAGAAAATCAAAATGATACTAAAAAGCGGTTACATCTGTCTAAAACGAGATCTAAATGACTTGCTACTACTTGAAGATGTAATATAATTGCCCATAGAAACTGAAGGCATGTCGAGAAAGGGACTAAACTACGGAAAAAAAGGATGGTAGACTATAGAATACATGCTACAACTAATTTTTTCATTTTGTGACTGCTAAGAAAACTAGAACGATCAATCCATGATATTGAGTAGAGAACGGCACATCTAAAGAAACTGGACAATGTTCAATAAACCAATGAAATCATTATAAACTTGAAGAAATATGAGATATAGGCTATATTCTTGCGCTTCAAAGAAGAATCCCTCGAAACTTTCTTGAATGAATTCAACAAGGCAGTTTAAAGTCCTTTACAATATTTTGTGAAAAAAAAGTTCGTTGCTGTGATCAGCTTAGTAAGAAATTGCTATCTTTTTAGGATTCAAAAAAAACTCATGACCTTTCATAATTCATGAAAAGGCCTAGTATTCTAAAATAGAATCTTTCTTCTGTTATTTTGTGATAACTGATCTTTCTCGAGAGTCCCTCTTCGTAGTTACAGTCGTCATATCATTCGCACAAGTTTTTGATTTCTTGAATTGTCTTCTGTTCTGTACTGCATTATTCTCTTTCCATTCATGATAAACGTGTCTTTCCTAAAATTAGCAACTCATCTATGTTCACTCTTTTTCAACATCGCGAAACTTCATGCTTCATTCTTCATAATTGAGACTAGTACTAATTTTACTCGATACATTGCGACGGAGCTTTTTGTCAACTTTACAGTTGCTTGAAAATTGAAAGTGTTTCAAAGAAAGCAGCTAGGATTCACAAGCTTTGTTTGCCTTGTCATAACTTCTTTTGGGTGGTTATTATAGACTAGACCTGCTCAACCTGAGCATCTTTCAAATTATATGAAGCATTCCAAGATCCTAAAAATGAGGAAAATTGATGCATTTGTTTTACTCATTCAGTCATCTAATCCACTTGGTGGAAATACAAACTTTCTATCCACTATGCTTTTTCTAGTCTTGATGAATTGTAAAAAGTTTTTCAATGTTTCACTTGGTCATTCCTTGAAGAATATACTCACCTGCTTGATGAATTTTGAAAATCAAAGTATCCATGTGTTTCCATTTCGTCACAGCGCATCCTTGTGCTTTTACTTTTGTTAGAACTATAATCTCGAGCACTTTCCTTCTCAAATAAACATATATGATTGCTTGGTATAACAATTTTATTATTTAGAACTTGCAGGTCTTGAAGAATCTACTTCAATTTTTTCTTTTTTCCGGTATTTAAAAGTTCTTTAATGTTCATTTTATTTGTCAAGTCTTCTTTTCAGACTCACATTTTGCAACTGAGTTGAATTTTTTAGTAACTTTTGTGCTATCATGTCATTCTGCTTGTTATCAAGTTGCATCGATCATTTCATATTTCTTTCAGTTTCTTTCTTTTGCTTGCTTTGCGCCTGTTACTTTTCAGTCGTAAAGTGGCTTTTTTAAACTGTATACATTGTGATATTTCCTGGAATTTTCTGTTTTGGTTATGTATTCTAAAACCCGAAAGAATTTTTCTTCCATATAGAATTATTGCTTCTGTTACGCATATATATTCGCACCTTACATTAAAATGGACAATGGTATCCAATATATCGAATTCTGTTGTTTTTGATTGCCACAATGCATACAATTGCCTCAATGGTAAGAAATAAACATGTTCTCGAGTTTTCATATCCTCAATTCAGCCTCCAAGTCGTCAATCTCAAAGCACTTGGCACTGAATTTAGTGTCCAAAATGTATTCCGCCGAATTGTTAAAGCTTATATTGTTGTTTTCACTGTAAGAATATCCAAAAAATCCATTACGATGATCATTACCTTAGATTTTTCAGATATTTGAAATAATGGAGCTGCATTCCCATTCGAATATCCCTTTTTTTTATAAGACTGCTACGTTTATAACAATATTATCTCTTTTTTGCAGTAATCTACTAAATGATATCGTCTCCAAAGCATCTGTAAACAAGTTTGAAAATGAATCTTCATTGGTTTCAACTGTACAAGTCGCATTGAAATGTCAACTCCTTTCTATAAGATGGTTATCCCTTTTTCTTAAACAGATGTATAAAATATGGTTGAATAAGACCCTTAACAAAGATGCGACTCAAGATAGTCGAAATTCGACTATTTACTGCAGACCTCTTCACTCGGAGTTGTTTTTTTTGTGAAGCTGACATTCCTACAACGTTAAAGCTCAAATTCGATCTCGTGCTGTCCATCGATCCTATATCGACCACTTCGTATCAACTCTATCTTCGCTTCTACAGTTGGTCACCAACTAAAACTGGAAACGTGTGTGTGTGTGTGTGTGAGAGAGAGAAAAAAAGTATTATATTCAGCAGTCACTAGAATATTTCCTCATATTTATTGTACAAGGCACATGGGACTAATATTTCCTTTCACAGGAAAGCTGCAACCAGCAGAACTAAACCTAAGACGAGATATCCCCAGAAAAGGACACTTGAATTAGTTTGACAAATTTTCAGAATTTTCAGTAGTGATAGCAAAGAACAGAAAAATGTTGCTGCTGAGGATGTCAAGATCAACAGCCCGTTCCAAAACTCTTTCTTATTACACTGTTTTACAACAAACCAAGCCTTCTGGAAAGTTAGGGTAGCGCTATCCATTTCTTGCCTTGATATAAGAGGAGCTTCTGCGCCATATTGTTGTAACTCTGATGCCATCACAGTGATAACACCCCCTCCAAAGAAAATGCCGAAAGATAGCAATAAGCCTACCAAGGCAACGTAAAACTGTAACGCATTATTTGTAGCCAAAGCAGCCAACAAAATAAAAATGACACCACCCAAAAAGTCGTCTCTTCTTATGTTTACCAAACCCATAATCAAAATGGTGACGTAATCTCTAAAGTTCTGATGAGAACGTCCATGTAATCTGCTTTCAAGGGATGTTGATTTGCTCGGGATTTTTAGAAGGTGCTTGATTGGTAAATGTTACTTTTCTTTATGAAGACTGTGCAATAACGAGCCCAATCATATCATACGTTTGAGTTAGAAAGCTTTTGTCTGCATATAGAATCAACGGCTTCTAACTGCAACAAATAAAATTCTACAAGAAATCAGTCAAGCTCAAAGAGTCCGTCTCCAGCGCAAGTGGAAACGAATCTGATAACGTTTTTTGAAAGATTGCCAATTTTCTCTGAGCTATTCTTAGGTTGGTTTACAAAAAAGATCAATTTCTTCTCTTTTTGGTCTTTGGCACACAAAGCAATTGATATATTCAACCAAATACGACAATACCATCATTGAAATCAACAGCCAAATCAGTCTTTGCGATATCGTTTTGCATACTTGAAAAGTTGTGACAATGAAAGCACAGAGAAATAGGGTAGCGTCGGAACTCGACACTCCAAACTTCAAATGGAAAGACCCACGTCACAAAAACATAAGAACCAAAGAACCACATATAAATCATTTATCCTGGAGTATATTATCTTTCTCTCTGCGGCATGAACGCTAGATAAAGGTATCAAGTAATCAAAGCAGATTGTTCATAGCAAGAACAACAAAGAATCCTGGAAGACAAGTAATAGCTGCAACTCGTCTATCGAAACGGTCCATCCATAATAAAGCAGCAATGGCATCCAATGACAGAAACTAAGTAATTGAGGAGAAAAATCAACTTCATGTTCATGTAATACATACTAGCATTAAAGCTTATAAAATGAACCAAGAAGAAACCATAATATTGGCATAGACAATAGCTTTACAACTCCTTTGGCACACTCATAATGTCTAAAAATGGATATCTAAGACATTTCTTCTCCTCTTGTTTTTGTTCATCACAATAAACTCACATTTTGCATCTATATCTGATACACCACGAATATTCTTCTAGACACTATAAGATACTACTTCAAGACCTTTATGCTTCAGATAATGAGGACTTTCAGGCATGAAGAAAAAGGCTATTGAAGAATATCACAACTCGGTAAACTTATCGTTCTAGTATAATGAGCTAGAGAATGACATCATACATATAAAGAGAGGTTATTCATTGACTATAAGTGTCTATGATCTCGTGACGTTTCTAAAAAACTCATTATGCTCATCCATAACGAGCTAATTTGGAGCAATGTTCTCATTTATTTCCGAGTCTACCCATTACATGCATCACCGTCATTCCTTTCATATTGGTAACTTGCCCAACCAAGTTTTCCAATCTATCTTTGTTCATGTATTTGATCATAGAAGATAAAGCTTAGCGTTAGCCAAGCACATTTGTTTTCCCAAAGTGCTGAACAATGCAACCCAAATGAATTCCAAATTGCTAACTAAATCTGTTCTCCACTTTTTCCTCGATAGAGAGGACTTGAACTTCACTGTTTGGTTGTTCCGAAGCTTTGACAAGACGGTTCCATTTTGTCAGAGTTGAGATCTTCTCAATAATATTCTTCCTAGAAATGCTACTCATTCCAAATCTTTCAATAGTTGCACAACTTCTGAAGCAACTGAGGTTTGTCATTTTGATAAATCAGAGGACAGTTCACCATCCATGGGTTTGCAAATACAGCCAAAATTGTCATTTTAGACAACTCTTAGATGTCATAATATTTTCTTAAGAATCTGCACACGAGATAGTCACAACGAAATGATAAAGTCACCATCAGAAGCTTGTGTTCTCAAACATCTTTTTTATACCCTTGCTAAAAAAGTACAAAGTTTTTCTTAAGGATTAGAATGAAAGTAAAATGATATGATTGAGATGATGACAAACCTGTCACTTTTGTTTAGTAAACATTTATATAAACTAATGCCATGAATTGACATTTTTACAGTCATAGTTATATATATATATATATATATAGGAAGGAGAAGAGAATGAGATATTCAATCGGAGTTGATAGTATGAATAAAGGATAAAAAGTAAACTATCATGTTGTTTTGTGCAAAGTATTACGAGAGAATTTACCCTTGAAAAGAAATTCCAAAGGATTGCTTCATAACTGATCAAAAAACAAAATATTCAATAGTTGCTTTGTTCCCTTTTTATACATTTGTTTTAGTTTTTATAAAGAGGATAAGGAATACATGCCATCTTTGTGACGAGTAGATAAAAGACAACTTGAATGTCGAAATAATCACTTGAGAATATTCGATATTTCTTCTTGAGTCCATTTCCAATGATAAGAGAGTAATCTCTTATAGCAGGCAATTGTTTCTTCTTTGATTTCAAAATTTGAGAACTTTTGAGTAATTGAATTCATTTCTGTGAGCAATTCTTCTCTATTGAAATGTTCAAAGAGGATCAAGTGAAGGAAATGGTTATTTGAATGCAGAAATGTATTCTTCCAATGAAGCCTTCATTTCTTAGAATTATTTTTGAGCATTGGATAAATATACATTCTACAAACTATTCAAGGCTCATTTCTTTTTGATATCTGAGTTTCATTCTGGGAAAACTTGTTTCAATTAGCAAAGCCTAAGTAATGCGATGTGATAGAATGAGTTAAAAGGAATACGAGTAATAAAAGTCAAATAGCCAAACCGTATTCAAACGGACATATTTTAATATCTCTTATGTCCAAATAGTTTGTTATAAGAATCTGTAGGAGAGTGGTTTCCACTTTGACTGTTATCTTTTCTTCTTGTTTGTGTATCAACTCTTGCTGTTGTTTATTGATTTCCAAATTCGAAACTCCAAATTTATTTTCCAACAAGACTATTCATAGGTTATCAACTTTACAATGTTGTTGTTTAGTGTCCTACGATGACTTTGGACATTTTATTCTTTCTTTCCACTCATTATTGGAGCGACTTTAATTCTATATGTTATGAATTCGTCTCTTTCACATCGCATTAGCTTTGAATTCTTCTACAATGGATAAAAATTTCTGAATAATGATACTTTCGTATTTTTTTTGAATATATCCTTTTGTTTCCAAACAAGACTTTCTTCTTCGTGATACAAATCAACTTTTCAATATTACCCTACATTTCTCTCTTTCTTTCAATTCCTTGAAGAGTGAAAATAAACTTTATAGGAAACCAATTTTTAATGATCGCACAGCTTCTAATATCTCTCAACTAGATTGATAATTAGAAAACATATGAAATTCTACTCTTCAAGGAATTGATCAGCAACTTGTCTCTTCTTTAGATATAAAAGGAACAAGTAGACTACGTTTGAATATTCTAGGAAATTTTTTACCTTGTTGATTCTTGAATAGTGTTTCTTGGCGATTAGAATCAAATCAACACACAATTTCTTTCTAGAGGATTCCAACTCGATGATCTAAAGTAGCTCATATCTCTTCCTTGAAAAAGCTGGTTTGGAGTAGGGTTATCATTTCCATCAGCGAACAATAATACTTTTATGTGCTACAACTTACCACAATCAATCGACTGTCTATGTTTTGGAAAACAAACGAGCTATTTTCTAGTAACAACAGGCAATGTTTTTGCTCCAAGTCTGTATCTTCTTATGAAAACTATTTGATTTCATAAACTGCGAAGATAAACTTCTTTTGAAAAAAATATAAACGCAAAAGCACAATGCTGAAATTATCAACTCAATGCATTTTATCCATTTTCATTTTGAATGAAATTGCTATTATGAAAGATTGCCTATCTCTTTCTCTCTGTTTTATAAAAACTTCTAAGAGGTAATCAGGAAGTATGGCAATCATGGTTTTTATTTTCACAACAACTCCATCATAACCTATCCATTTCATCACACTTTGTTCAGTTCCATTATGGTGATGTATTTATCAAAGTTGATAACTAGATTACTTTGAAGAAGACTCCAAACGGTGTTGTTTTCTGAATTGGATGAAGAAAGCCTTCAAATGTGATATGACGAAGCAAAAAAGTTCTCATACAAAATTTGGTTTGTGGAAAACCTTGAAGATATGCTTTTCCTTCATTTTTGAACGTTGTTTTTTTTCTTGACATTTCGTTATTGTCGAGTCATTGAGAATTTTATTTAGTTTTGATATCCATCTTATCAAGTTGGGTGATTTATTCTTCTTTGTCATTGGAAAGTATAAAATGAATGATCAGAGTAGAATACAAAAGTCTTTTCTCTACATCTCATCTTTCCAAGTCTTGTCACGAAGAGGTAAAAGCAATTTTCTTCTCACAAAAGATTCTCAATGATAAGGATTGACTTTCTAGTACTAACCATAGTTTACATTGAAAATCATCTATTTATGTTAAAATTGTTTTGAGAATGGCTACTATATCCGTATATTAGAATATTCGATGATGACTTTTTGGAAAGAATGTGACTGAAGTATAGAGATATGTATATGGAATGACAATGGATAATGAAGAACAGGACCTACCAACTATTGATTGCAGTTGAAAAGATAATCTACGTATCAATTATACAACTTGTTGAATTATATAGAACAAAGGGCCCACCAATTACTCCGGGATAGAGAAACACTTTTATGAATTATGACTATCGAGCATCCAATAAAGTGGATGTATCTTTTACACTTTTGTAAAATTCCGTCTTTTGGAATGAAAGTAAATGTTCTACACTATCTTTTTCAAAAAAGGATATTCATAGAAACTTCTATTCATCAAGTTGGTCAAAAGATGCCATCATCTCCTATCATAGCCAAGTCATCGGCTCCTCCTCTTCTTGGTGCCAAAGGATTCCAATCTCTTTGTATTCTCCAACCACCACGTTCAGTATTTTGCAACGGATTCCAATCACCAAATATCCAATAAAGTAGTGCAGGAGTTTTGAGTATTCGACTACCACCCGTTAGTTGTGGATAGACATCTTCAAAATAGTAATAACAATGACCAGCTATGACTCCCAATATATCTGTTACTGGTGAAGTACCCAATAGAAAAGAGAAGCCTAAAAATATCCAAGGCAAATAAGGAGCACGAAAGTTGAATAATCCCAAAAAGTTCATCAGTTGGTGTTCGTTTCTTCTTGCCCAAACATAGACCATCATGAACATGAGACTTGGACCTAGAAACTTGATAGTTGGTGTAAAGAAGGAAAGCATAATTAATAATATTCCTCCAATCAATAACATAAATACAAAGTCAGCTGAACGTCCTCGAAAAGTATTGAGTTCCAACAGTTTACAATAGCGGTATAGAAAGAACATGTGAAATAAAAAGTCCATTCCAAAGGGTCCGAAATAGAAAAAGTTGGTCAACAGTCTCCATAACTGCAATCTAGAGTGCTTTTGTGAGTCACTCAAAAAGATGGTAAAAGTCGTCGTTACCTCTTTATGCCCTCCCAACTATAATAGAGTTTCATAGGGGATAATATATCCAAAGCACATAATATAGTTACTGTGGAGGATATAGTTACATAGGCTCTAGTCACTGGAGGAGTATTCATAAACCAATCTTCTATCAAAGACATTATTCTTTTAATATATTCAACACAAATCAATCCACCCAAAGAACAACAAATTATGCTGAAAATCGCTTCTTTAACGGTTGCACAACATATTTATCCATAAAAGGAGCCAAAAGTAAAGCACCAGCTACTCTAAAAGGTCTAGAAAAGTTATTAATACCCCACATAACACCAAATACTACTGGAAAAGTTTTCCAAGTAAGAGTCTTTCCTGTTGTACGAATAAACCCTATCAAAGCTATGAGAAAAGATAAAGAATACGTAACTGCGTCAAATATTCCATAAGATAAGATAGCAGCTATTCCATAAGTTTTCAAAACTTGTTTAGGATTCATTTGGACTCCATCATAACCCAATAGAGAAAGAAACTTCTTGGTCCACCCTGGTTTAGCTTGTTGTTCTTGAAAGGGTTCCTCTTCTTGTTGTTGAGAAGACTCTGGTAGACAACTTTGCCAATGAAAAGCACGTTTAGGTATGTTGACTGCAAGTCTTTTGGAAACTTTTCCAACTTTGTACAATGAAGAACGTTTATGATAACAATAAGATGAAAAATAAGCAAAAGCCATCATCATGAATGGAAAAAATCAAAGAGAGGGAAAAAAGCAATCGTTCATTTATTATAAGATAAAGGTACTCGTTGAGTTCTTCTTTTCTTCATAGCTGGTAAAACATATTCTTCATTCTTGTCCAAAGAAAAGCGAACTTGTTTCACAACTTGTGGTTCTGCTGGACGAGTTGTCAACTGTAGACGATTTTTCAAGCGTTCTGACCTCCTTCTCGGGGGTGAAGAATGGTTCTCCACTTGTTGAGGCAAACGGTCTTCTAAACAAGAAACCGTCGATTCCAACTTATTGTACAAAGCATATAGACTCTTTCTTGATTTGGGTGGACGTTCAGGTGAACCAGCCCACTGATATAGTTTCGGAATCCAATCTCTTATAAGAAACAATAACTCATATCGTTGTTCTGTGGCTGCTGCTTTGCAATCTTCAATAAGAGGTGAAAAGATTCTTTCTTTTGCTCTAGTCACAAGTAAAGTATCTGTTTGAGTGGCGTCATCCACACATATATGAAAAAGAGACCATAACAACTCTACTTTGTTCCAGGAAGATGGAAAAGAAAGAATTCTGCGGATGACATGTTCATAATATTTGTCCAATACATGAAGACAAAGTCCCTTACTGGTGTGTCTCCAATGTTGAGTGAATTGTTCTTCCACAACTCCGAATAGTTGGTTCATCGTTTGCTCATCCCAATTGTGTTGATCGCCTATGATAACTAGTTCATCTAAACAACAAGTGATGAGGTCATAAAACTTGTCTAGGCGGTAAATATCCAACTTGGGCCATAGAGTACCTACACACTCCAATAACGCTTTCAAGTATTTACTTTTGCCAATTTCAATGAATCGAGCAACTTGTTTGGTTATCTTTTCCGTAGTTGTGGCTTCGTCACTCAACCAGATGGCATAGAATAGTGCTCTACAAAGTTTGGATAACTCTACATATTCAGCTTGTGAAACGTGAGCAGTTAGCCACAACTCTACCAACTCCAACGCTTTTACTCGACTATGTTTTTCATTTCCTGCTAAAGACTTGGCTACTCGACGAAAGCGTTCTTCTTCTTCCATCCAATAATGATCAAAAGATAACCATCCCGTCCCTTGTCTCTCTCTCTCTCCTCTATCTTACAGACTCAATGCACCCGCAAGTAGGACGATTTCAGTCCTCCCCTTCCCATCCATTTTATTTAGCTCCGAGGTACATTGGTGGTCTGAGAGGATGGCGTTTCTTCCTTGTATAAATCAACAGATAAAAATATGCTCCCAAAAATCAAGGCTTGTACCTAGAAACGGCTTTCATCAAAGATACAAGATGAGACCACTTTCTAAACAGAAAGTGGTAAGTATATACTTTCCCATTTGCGACAAGTATAAAACGTTTAGAACACACTGTTGTCGACGGTAGCTTATCCATCGACAACAACATGCGAACTCACCGTTTTATATGGTAACCAACAAATAAAAAAGATCCAAGTGGAACAAGGTCAAACTTTGCTCGAAGCGATGGAAAGTTCGGGATTACCAGCAGATTCCTCGTGTAGAGCCGGAGTCTGTATGACGGTTAGTAATTTTCATCCGTTTTATTCTTGATAATCTTATCAGAATTAGTGTGCTGTGAAGCTATTAGAAGGAGAGGTTGACAACGAAGAAGCAGCACTGGCCAGCGAAGCAAAAGAAGCTGGTTTCGTTCTTGCTTGTTCAGCATATCCACTCTCTCCAAAAGTCAAAATAGAGATCAATCACGGAGACGACGCATATGAAATGCAATATGGAAAATTTGAGTATAATAAGTAGAAAGAAACCAAGCTTGTAAACACTCTATAAAATCCCCATCATTCAGCTTGCATTCTTGTTACCAAAAAATATTCTGTATGATTAAAGAATTATCCATTTGAATTTGATAGTAACACATCAAAAAAAATTCTCTTTTTACAGTAGACACACATTTATAATTAATTTTCTCGTGGTAAAAAAAAAGAAATACGATACTCAGTATTAAACTATTTGCATTATTTTAAAAATTCGATGTCTGAAATTAATCAATTATTAAAGAAATTACAACCGCCAGACACAAGCCCAAAAAAATTATTTTTGCTGAATTTAATGCTAGATATTATTGAATGCTTTGAAAAAATCCTTAAAATCAATGTGAGGTAATAATTTAGAAAGGATTTTTTTAAATTTTTCCAGCTAACTCTGTATTTGGATCTTTAAAGTCTTTTTCTTTAAAATATATTTTTGTTAGTTTTATTTAATGTTTCGCTTTACATTTAATCGTGATTAGTCGAAAAACTAGTAGAACAATGCCGCGTCTTTTTTGCAAATTTATTCTCACCTCTTTCTTTTTTGCTTTCGTTTTCTTTTGGCATTAGAGCAACGTCATACGGTCGTTGTATAATTTCCAATCGCATTTGGAAAGTTTTTGTCACTTGATGATAGTATAATATTTCGATGAATCCTGGACGACTGCCAGAATTGGTTTCAAGGTTATTTACACAATGCAGTTTTACAACTCATTTATATAATATGAACGAACTGTTTCGTATATAACTTGAAGAGAAGCAAAGGTATAAGGTGTTTATGTTCAATTTTCACTTTATTTTTGTGTCGACAGCATCCCTACCCAAATTTCTAACTTTACAAACTCAAAAAAGGTTTCTATTTATTTACAACCAGGAAGCGTATACAGTAAAGGGTTCGAGGGCAGCCTTTACTTCATTTGCACAAGTGAGTAAGCTACAACGTACTCGTCGTTTATCTATTTTTCTCCCTTCGAGTTGAATGATTCCATGGTCGCTCAAAGATGTTTCGCAGATGTCAACAAACTGCGAAAAGGAAATACAAGGTAGTTCAAGCTGACCATTGAGCTGTGTTAGTTGAGAATACAATTCATTGAGAGTAAATAATGACTTTCTCTGGCTGAGAAGAAGACAAGCTAAAACTGCCAACTGTTGTTGAAAAGGGAGGTTCCCAATTCTATTTTTCATAGAGGTTAAGCCACCTTTTTCTTCCAAGATCTTTGCAGCATCTTGTAATAAGAAAGAATCCTCGCCATGATATTCAGCAGGTATTCTCTTTGCTGCTGACAATAAAAGGGTTCTTATCACGTCCAACGCAAGACGAATATCTCCACAACTCGTAGCAATCTTTTTTGCAACCAATTGAAATGCGTCCGTGAAATGTGATACAGGAATCTTTTCTAGACAAGGATAACTTGCCTTTGCCAAACACAAACGCTGATAAAGAATACTTTCAATTTCTTCATAGCCATAAGGACTCAATGGCATGGTTACTGGTTGAGCAGAGTATAATTTTAAGCACGATGCAGCTCTTTCTGGAAGGTCCACCGAATTGGCAGTTGCCAAGATACCCACTTTTGATAACGAATAGGGAGACTCCAATAATGAACATAAAACAGACATATCTCTGGTTACTAAGAAATCTAGTTCTTCCAATATGAGGAGAATGTGTTGTTTTGCCTGGATATTTTCTATTGCCCTTATCCAATTGGTTTTCGTATCACTGGAGTACAATCTTACACTTTCCTCCAGTTGAGAAGTAATCACCGAATAGATAGTTTTTGGATCCGAGATAGTAGCACAATTGATGTAAATTGGATGGATATCTTGGAGTCCGTTGTTGTTATTATCCGCTGCAATCATTTCTAATGCAGCTTTGACACACAACGATTTTCCAGTCCCAGGACTACCACATAAATATAAACTCATAGTGTCTTGATTATTCGACCACTTTTTCAGCTTTTCAGAGATAATAGAAATGGTTTGTTCTCTACCAATCACTTGACATCGACTAGGTTCATAGGATAATGAAAAATATTGAGAAGCTGCTAATAAGCTTTCTGATAACTTCACTTGATTGAGGCAATGAGGATTGTTTTCTTTCTTAGTCGCGACACGAGGACGTTTGATCGATTTCACATATGCTGTCAGCTGCTTCTGTTTGGTTTCAGTACTATGGATATCATTCCATGTTCTCTTGGAGCTTCGAGTAGTCACCATGTCAATGTTGTTCACAATCGAAACGAATAATATGATAATGAATAAGCAAGTCATATTTAATAAGATAGATAGATATGGCGGGTCAATGCAAATCCATCTAAAGAATGAAGAATCGAGGAGGGCATTTCTTTTGAGAAGAGGCGGGTCATATGATGAATGAGCCCGCGTTGAAGTTTCTTCTTTGGATCCAAAGACACAGGCATAGAGAAAGAAAGAAAACGCTAGTCGACTCAAGAGTCAAAAAACCCATCCTTCTTTATTCGTCAACCTCTATTTCACTTGATGCACAAGACAAAATATTATGCCTTGACATAGTGAACATTCACTAGCTTTGGAAAGTTCCTCTTGAGTCTATGAATAATCTCCAAACGAACGGAATCTACTGCAGCTCCACCTCCACTCATCTTGAGTGAAACACTAGGTGAAGGACTATCCGTTCCGTAGATTCCCACCAGGTCTATTTTACCTCCTGCAATCTTCAGAAAAGGACGAACTTCATCCAATACACTGTCTATATTTTGTTCGTTAAGCTCTGGACCCATAGTTTCCTCTTGAACGACTGCCTCAATTTCGGGTATTTTCTCCTTTAAACGTGTTTCAATTCCCATTCTCAAAGTTACCGTTGAACTGGGACAAGAACCACAAGCTCCTTCCAAAGTCAACCGTACGGTAGCTCCATCTATGCCTGTGAGTGATACGTTACCTCCATCTGCAATAAGATAAGGTCTCAGTTCTTCCAGTACTTGTTCTACGTTTTCCTTTGTTAAAGGTAAAGCACCTATACACACTAGTGTTTATTACTCTTTGACGAAGCTCAATTTCTTACTGTCAGCGGATATTTGGAGTCGCCTTATCTTATGAACTGTTGGTTGATAAGAGAAGCGTTGTCTGTTTTTAAAACAAGTAAAAGCAACGTGGTGAGGTTTATAAGAACAGAAGCCAAAGAGGAATCCCAACATGTCAATATAATTTCAATCAAACTTCTCTCTTACGTAATAAATTTATCTCCTTGTTCAGCCAACATATGCGCACTCTGTTTGGCATCAAAAAATAAAACATCGGCTTCCTTTACATCCTCTTCCGTTACTTGCTCTCTTCCAGCAACTTTACTAAGGATTCCAGCAGGTGTTAGTAACTGTACAGTATATCGTAGACTCGTACGACTACTGATTTCTGCCAAGGCTTTCAAAGACTCCTCTGTAACAGGAATACCTTCCAACTAGATCAATGTCAAAACTGGGTCTTATCACTGTTCAAAAATAATATTATATATTACCTTTGCTCGAATGGACAAAATTTGTGAAACCTCTTCCAAAGTATAGGGCTGTGTTCTTATAATCATGCAACGGTCTAAAAGATCCACCGGCAAACCGTGGGGCCCTCTAATATCCGTTCCTCTAATTTCAGTCATTCCTCGATTGGTAGCGAATATAACAATGGGAGCAATATTAGATTCCAGGGCCCTATTCAAGTAACTAAAACATTCAATGTCTAACATGTGAACTTCATCAATAAACAAAACACCAGGTATCAACTCAGCAACTCCTCGTTCTATAAACCCAGAAACAATCTGATTCACTTCCATTCTTAACTTGTCCGTAATCTCCGATTTCTTTGGGGTCCGTAGAGAATTCAATAAGCTATGGACATCCTTGCCGCCTTGAGGTCTCGCATTGGCTACATCCAAATCATGTAAAGTCAAGTCCTGAATAACTTCTCTTTTCTTATGAACATCACCCTTTGGTAAAGGTACATATTCATCTGCTTCCAAATCATGTTCTTTAGCATAGGATTCATTTCTTCCCAATCTCTTCACAGAGCCCGAATTGGCATCGATATAAATGATATCCCCCAACGACACCTTTTCTTTTACCAAGTTTTCATATATGGAAGGATCCAACTTCAACTGCTTGGAACCTTTTGCAGTTTTGAGACCTAGAGAGAATGCATAAGTACAAGTTCCGAATATTTCCTTTAATATTACATACTCAGAATAACGTGGCTAACTTTCTTCCCATATCCTTCCAAAGGATCTTCAGTTTCTTCAGGTGTCCACTCGGTTACTTCTCCTTCATACACTTCTTTCATTTCTTTCACTCGTATTCCAATTGCTCTTCGAAAGTTTTCCATCAAAATTTCAGTCTTTTTGACTTCCGACGAATATACTTCGGAACCATTCAAAGGACAAAAAGGAACTTTTTGCCCCAACTCACGAGCAATACCCAACGCAAGCGCAGTCTTTCCAGTTGCTGGTGCTCCAGCAAGTAACAAAGCTCTCCCTGCCATCTTCTTACTACGAATGAGTTCCACTACAACACCAGCTGCTTCCCTTGCTTGTTCTTGTCCAACAAAACCAGCAGAAATGGGCGTGGCAACACCTATCCAATATATCAAAAAGAGTCCACTTTGTCAAACTCTCCATTTACCGTCAGGTCCTAGTCCTAGACCTTTTACATGTGAGTGTATAGCCACACGTTGCTTTTTATAGCTTGTTGACTGAACTTGCTCAATTTTCATCGATGGGCGGCAAATGATGTTTTCCACAGCATAAGCACGACTTGCCAATCTCTTTATATAGGATTAGTGGATCATTCATGAACAATTCTCTGAAAGACGACTGTCCATTGAAAATAGTAGATAAAGAGTCCTATTGTGAAGTCAATATTGCATATATTTCCGTTCTTGAGCTGTGATAAAAATATCTATTATTTATGGGCTTTCTATATAAGTTTTATCAACCACGCCGTACATTGTGAGAAACAAGTATATAATTGTGTTTTTCAAAAATGAGGAAATGTAAAAAATTCTTCAAGTCTCTTAAGAAGGAAGAGACAAGGCGCTCAAAAATTTTTCAACAAGCATTTTTCTATTGGATGATTGCGTCGTGGGTGTCCTTCTCGAATCAGGAAAAGGTGGTAAGTCTATTCTTTTGATATCGTCTTGTTGAAAACTGGTGTGGTGATGGGATGAGAACGATGATATAGCTCAGTTCTGCTACAGAATATAAAGTGTTGAGAAATCATCTTTTCTGATTTTCCACTCGAACAAGACCGGAATTGGGTTATTTTGTTCCACTTACTTGTTTTGTTTAGGTTTCTAGTTCCTTTTTATTGAGTAAGTAACAAATATTTTTTGTTACTATTGTCTGGGACTTTAATGATGAGTATATCTTTTGCTGACACCTCTTGTATGAGAGTTGGCTCTCGATGAACGCAAATATGAACTCTGAATAGAGACAATAGTCGACAAGATATTAGAATACTGACTCATCTAGTTGAATAGAATGTACACGGGGACTAGTTAGACTAGAGAAAGAGGTCGAATTTGACTAGAGACGTGTTCTTAGGGAATCTCTTCACACATATGTTGAAAGCCGTCATCGTCGATATCTTTTCTATTTGTTTCTAAATAGTCGTTATGATGAAGAAATGAAAATGGTTGGTTTTATGCATTGCTGTTGGATACTTATGCCTAGTCTATCTATAGTAAGGTATATTTCCACAAACAAGCAGAATAATCAACCACTTGTGCACTATTCACAAGCTATTTCCATTCATCAGGTATTATTTTCAGAAAGAGAGTCGGCAGTAGATTTCCTCCACTGAGTATTTTTCTTCTTTCGTTCGTGATAAGCTGTTTTGGCAGGAGAAGAAGAATGACGATTCATATCATGTGAATGATTCCACACCGACTTGCTGCTATTCGTGGTAGGTTCTGATTCATCCAACGATGTCTTGATATCTCTGGAGTTTGTTCTTTTGATCCACATTTTTGACTCAGGTTTTACTAGTCGCTGAAAACGTTCTTGATATGGAAAATGTTTCCATTTCCAAGGTTCCATGCAAATAAAATTACTAGCTGCCAATCTGTTGAAGGCTCTTTCATCAACAAGTATTTTGGCTTCACAAAAGTCATCTGGAATATGAGTCACCAACAATGAGTTGTCGGAATTCTTGTTTTGTTGTAAATGCATATTATAAACATACATATTATTCTTTCTTTTCCTTCGGTTGGATGAGTTGCTTTTCTGTTCTTGCGATGGAGTATCGGACATCTGTCGTGTGGACAACTTGGATGCTACGTTATTGGCAACTGATGATATATCATGGACAGTATTAATATTGTCCTTTGTATTTCTGCTCTCTTCATTTCTCCTGGTGCCATTAGAACCAGTTTTGAACATTTTGTTGTTATCTTCCGCCGATGTTACAGTTTGTTGTGACTTGAAGTGACTGGAAGATGAAGGACGAGACGAGCTACGAGAACTCTTCTTGAGATGATGTGTGTCTTTGCTAGGACTCTTTGAAAACTCATCCGCAAGAGGTTTTTCTTTTCCTTCTATATAGTCGTGTCGGAATTTGTTCAGAAAGCCTCCGTCAACAACTTCATCGATATCTTCCCAATCTACTTGTTTTCTGTTCTTGCTTTGAGAGTGCCTCTTTCCTACATTATCCGGTAATCCTACATCAAGATGTTCTTGGGAATAAGAATCTTTCTCAAGGCAACAAAAAAGGCACAGCCGTTTTCTTATAAACTTGTGTGCTACAAAAACGGTTGGTTGGTTTCCTCTTAACTCTATTTAGTTATTGAAACGCTTTATTGAAACTGGCCAACTTACCGTGACCCATAGAAACCCTTTTTAGTAAAAATATTTCCCACAAAATTACTTTTATGAAAACAAGCAAAAGCTTTCAAAGGTACAGGACTTGTGACGTAATACAAACTGAGTGGTGATTGGTTGAGTTGCCATTCTATCCTCGTTCCATCAGTCATCTTTAATGGCAAATCTGCATATTCGCTCTGATTCAAGAAAAACGAACGGAATAACTATTCGATGAAAAAAAGCTTAAAATGAAGAAAACGTTGATGAAGAAAATATAAATAAAGAGAGAAAAACGAATAAGGGGCTCGCGTCTTAAAATGAGTAAACAAAGAGCGAAGAAACGGTCCAATACTTTGAGCAATTTTTGAACTATTCGAGGAGCTCTTCTTATTCTAAGAGGTCTATAATTGGAAGTTTCAGATAAATTCCAATCTCCTGTAGAGTAATAATAACCTGAAGCATTATTCCGCTGCATCGAGTCAAGTGTCATGGCTTCCAACTGTGAGGCTCGACGTCTTTCAGTGTCTAATTGTGAGCTTAAAACACGAGCAGTACTTCGAAGACTTTCCATCTGATTTTGCTTTTCTAACAATGAGTCTGTCATTTGCTTTAGTTTAGCTTCCAATATTTGAATCTTCTCTTCATATTCCTTTGGTAGAGGAGTCGACTCTTCCACTGTGCTCGTATCTGACTTCATTGTCTGTGGATAATATTCTGTTGTTTCCTCCCTTTCTTGAAGAGTAGCCATTTGTCTTTCCAAATAACGAATTCTCTCATCGCGTTCTTCTAGCTGTTGAGATAATGACTCTAATCGTTCCATCCACACTATATACCAGTTAGCTCTTCCTATTCCTATGCAATCAAAGTGATTACCTTGCTTCTCTTCTTTATCTCCCTTTGTACAATTCTGCATGCTTTCCAACTGTTGCTGTACTTGTGCATATCGATTTCTTTCCATTTCCAAATGATACTCCAATTCCTGAATTCTATTAGCAAGCGTCTTATTTTCTTGCTGCTCCATAAACAAGTTCCTTTCAAACTCGGCTTCCTTTTCTTGAAATGCAAAGAACTGAGCTTCCCATTCATGAACCTTTTCTTGATAACTGCTTCTCGTGGATTGATGAGACGTCTTTTCCTTCTCCAACTCTTCTGATAGTCTCCTTATTTCTTCATGTACGGAAAAATGCAAGTCTTGTTGTTCTTGTGACTTTCTTTCCAACTCCTCTTGCAGATGATTTGCTTTCTGTCGATAAGCTGAGCACTCTTCCATGAGTTGTTTGATCCTCTCTTCTCGTTCTCCCATGGCTACCTGATATGCATCCAGTGCATCTTTCTTTTCTCTCCCAAGTTGTTCCAATTGCCAATCGACTTCCTCCAACTTTCTTTCCAACGCAAATATTTGTTCATCCTTTTCCTCTTCTAACTGACGATGACGCTTTCTTTCTTCACCAAGCTCGAACTGTAACTCTTCTAATAATTCCTTTGCCTTTTGTAGTTGTCTTGCATAACCATTTCTTTCCCTAGTAATTTCTGTCAACTGATTTCTGTATTCATTAGAACGAAAAGAATCAGATGGACGACCTTCTCTACGAAATGAAGAAACAACCTTGGCATCTTCAGTAACAAAAGCAATATCTGTAAACTCTTCGTCCGTTTCCTTGGACTGTGGTTTGGCTTTGTACACCGTAGTTGAAGGTTCCTGTGTCTTATTCTCAGAATACGTTGAGTTGGAAATGTCTAAAGTATTTTTGTCTTGATAAGTTGGAACGAGATTTTCAGATACTTCTGGTAACGGAGTGTTGAAAGCACTCTCGTCGTCTTCCCACTCCGAACTTTCCAAGGCTACCTTTCGTGAATAGTTGGCAACGTTCTCATCAAACGACTCCAAGAAATCTTCTGCTTTTTTAAGTGTTCGTTGAATGAACGACATGTTTGTTTCAAAGTGGTGTTGGGAACACTGGTTAAGTTGACTTTGTAGGCCCAAACTAGTTCATGAATTGGAGAGTGTGTTCAAACGTGTTGCCATTTCTCAATGGACATCTTATTATTTTCTCTATGCCGCATGAGATGTATTCAGCATCGGAACAATCGGAAACTGTGCTATTTCTGTGCTTCATACGCATACGCAGAACAACTGGAATAAAATGATCTGCAATCACAGGAGAGAAGTTCCTAGAATATGGAAACCACTAAAAGTCTTGTGGCCCCTAAAAAGGACTTTATACGTTCGACTTTTCATATGTAAATAAGGAATGGACGTTTCCTTCCAACTGTGCTGCAGGAGTACGAAGCTGCATACGTAATTTTCCTTGATCAATGTATTCATGCAATTGTTCAATACTCAATACACCCATATCTTGAAAACCATGACGAACGCCACTTAACAAATATGGAACATATCTTTTGATGCTTCCTTTGTCTATTACTGCTCCACTAACACCCTGAGCTACTTTTACACGATCATCTTCAGAAAAATAACGAAGCGCAGAGCCTTTCTTCATGGCTTCAGCAGAACCCATGCCACGGTATCGTTTAAGACGAATGCCATCTTTATAGAAATATTCTCCAGGGGCTTCTTCCGTTCCAGCTAACATACTTCCCAACATCACCGTAGATGCACCACAACAAAGTCCTTTGATAATATGACCAATAGATGAAACGCCTCCATCAGCTATGCAAGGAACACGATACTGTTTACACACTTGAGAGACCTTGATAACAAAATATGAAAATAAGTCATCATGAAAACATTATCAACATACCTTGTAGACTGCAGTCGCCTGTGGTCTACCACAAGCCATCACTTCTTGAGTAGTACAAATAGAGCCACAACCCATACCAACTCGAATAGCATCAGCTCCTGCTTGAATAAGATGATACGCTTGATTCTGAGTGGCAACATTCCCACAAATAACTTCTAAGCCTGGATGCTTGGCCTTGATATATCTTAACATCTCTAATTGAAATATAGAGTCACCTTGTGATGAATCTAACACAATACAATCAACTCCAACTTCTATCAGCGCTTCCAGTCTCTCACGGTCTTCTTGACGCGTACCAATCGCTGCAGCACAGAGTAATTTCTTATTCTTCACGTCTTTACTGGCTTCTGGAAAATCTCTATTCTTGGTCAAATCTGTCCTAGAAACCAAGCCTACTAAGCAACCATCTCGATCAACAATAGGTAGTTTTCCCTTTTTAGAAACTTTCAAAGTCTCATTGGCTTGGTCTAGTGTACAGCCCTGAGGTGCAGTTACGAGCTCAGAAGTCATAACTTCTGATAACGGCGTCGTCCAATCTTTCACAAACTCCACATCTCTCTTGGTTACTATTCCCAAGAGACGACTTCCCATTCTACCATCTTCAGTTATAGGAATGCCCATGAAACCGTACTTTTTCTTCAAATCATATGCGTCGGCAACAGTATGAAAAGGTGCCAGCGTCTTTGGATCAGTGATAAAACCATTTTCAAAACGTTTCACTCTTTCTACTTCTTTTTTTTGTTCCTTCACAGAATTGTTGCAGTGAATAACTCCAATACCACCTTGGAGTGCCATTGCGATGGCCTTTCGTTATGGTTAACCAAAACAAACTACTTCCTGCACTTGAACAAATACATACCATTTCACTTTCAGTTACGGTGTCCATGGGAGAGCTGACCAAAGGTGCGTTCAAAGTTATATTTTTTGTCAGATTTGTTGTCAAACTAACTTGTTCGTGTTTGAAATAAATATGTCCAGGAAGCAAAATGAAATCATTGTAGGAGTATCCGTAACAGTTCTAGCAAAACCGTTGAAAAAACAACTGCAACATGCGTAACTTTCGTACCTGAGGGTTATCAAAAACTTGAGCGGCAGTTACACCGTCTTTGAAAGGAAAGAGCTCTTCTTCGCTGTACAACAGAGTATTTTCCGCGCCATTGACAATCGGCGACATGTTCTCTATGATTGAATGGTAGGATGAAACGGAGAGAATTCTAGGAGGTTATCCATCCTCTAATGATATGGTGAGAATCTATAAATCACGAGCTACAAGAGTGTAAAAATGGTCTAACTTTGAGACAAATCACTCAAGTCAAATAAAAGTGGACATGCTACTACAAATTTCTGTCAAGGCACAGAACAAAATACAAAGAACTTGAGAAATGGCGCAAAGTGAAACCATTTCATGGCATTTTTTTTCTTATCTGAAAAAAGGCGCCAAAAATTAACAAGGACATTCTTATGCTTGTATATCTATTCACGAGAGTGTGTGACAACTGAAAACTTGGAAATTCACACATCAATTCATTCAATAGTCTTTCGGTTTCCTATATAGCTTTGGAGTGGCTCTGGAATAAGTATTTCACCATTGGAAAGCTGAAAATTTTCTAAAATGGTAATAATCATTCGAGGTATAGCACACGCTGTCGCATTCAAGGTATGAACGTAATGAATATTACCCTGTTTGTCACGATAACGAATATTTAACCTCCTTGCCTGATAATCAGTACAGTTCGATGCACTACTTATTTCACCAAAACCACTTCTTCCAGGCATCCAAGCTTCAACATCGAATTTCCGATAGGCAGGATTTCCCAAGTCTTGTGAAGGCATATCCAACACACGATAAGAAAACCCTAAAGAGGAAAACATTTCCTAACAATCATATTTGCCATAATTGATTCATCAAAAAACAAAACATGTTATCCATTTACATACCATTTGAATATTCAATAGGTCTTCAAGGAGAGCGTCACTTTGATTAGGTTTACATAGTACAAACATTTCCACCTTTGTAAATTGATGGACTCGATATAAACCTTTTGAAGCCTGACCGGCAGAACCAACTTCTTTTCGAAAACAATGACCAAACGCAACCATACGAATAGGAAGGCTTTGTTCATCCAAAATTTGGTTCATGTAATAACCTCCAAGTGGAATTTCTGCAGTTCCCACCAAACAAAGGTCACTATCTGCTACTCTATATATCTGTGATGCTTCACCACGAGGTTGAAATCCACATGCTAAGACTACTTCTGTTCTAACCAAATCGGGTGTGGATAAGGGAGTAAAACCTTTGGACACGACATGATTCAAAGACCAATTGATTAAAGCAACTTCCAATAAGGCAGCAGCGTTTTTTAAATAATAAAACTTTTGTCCACTAACTTTAGCAGCACTTTCAAAATCAGCCAAGTCCAACCTTTCTGCAATAAGTAAATGATTGTCCACATGTTCAGGTGGCGCTGATTGAGCTGCATCAACTACTTTCAAAACTCGGGCTTGTTCTTCAGCTCCTATAGGAACGTCAGGATGTGTTAGATTCGGTACCTTCATAGCTTCGATAAATAAAGTTTCTTCTACTGTCTCCAGTTGTTTTTCCAAATTTGCGATGTCTGTCTTCAGTACCTTTCCCTGTTCCTTGTATTCGTTCTTTTCTTTGGTAGAAGAAATATTGGCTATATTTTTGAGTCTTTCTGCGACTTGATTTCTTTCTTTTCTGAGTTGTTGGATCTGGGAGATGAGTTCACACTGTCTCTGATATAGAGACTTTATACCGTCCACGTCTATTTGTAATCCTCTGTTACGGATATTTTCTCTGTACACTTCCAGATGATCACAAAAATATCTAAAATCTAAAATATTTCTGGTGGGTGCATTCTTGACAACGTTGACAGTCTTCTCGGTAACACAATACCATAGGGGAGTTGACCTCTTTCTAGCCCTCAAAGGACAAGTATGTGAAAGATTACAGCATCTGTTTGTAATTCTGCTCAGAGTCAGTAAAGAGTATTTTGGAGGAGAGATATTGATAAGAAAAGAAGAATATAAAGATCTATCATAACCATCATGATAATGATTGGAAGGAATCATCAACATCCAAAAAGCTGATAATAGAAAGATGATTTCGTTGTCCATGATCACTTGAACTTGTTATGGAAGAGAAGGGACAATTTTTGTACAATACAGAAAAAGAGAGTTGGCATAAAAGATGATTGGAGAGAATGGACAACAACAACATACGGAAATACGTATTGCACAACATGATGTAAATGAGATTGACATTCTCAATAATTGTGAAGAAGTGGTGGTTACGAGGCAGACATCTGATGTTGTATCGGAAATGTTTCAAAAGCAATAAATACTTGAAACCTTTAACAAGTTGTGTTGTATTAAAGGTTTGCTTTCAACAACATATTTCCACGCATGCTATACTTCAAGAGCGACAACAGTTTAGAGAAGAGTGGCTGAAGTTTTTAGTATGCCCCGTCTCCAAACAACCTCTTCGTTATGATTCGGTAGGTTGAAAGTCTGTGGTTGGTTGTGACATATTTTTATCGATGATAAAGAAAAGGAATGAATTGGTGAATGATTCCTTGTTCATTCGATACCCAGTAGGTGGAGCCTTAAACCTCGTTTCTCGTATGAGACAACTTACAGTAATGGGGTTGTAGATTCGTGATGGTATACCACTATTGACTCCTTGGGATGGAAACAAAGAAACGGAGCATAGATCAACACAATCCACAGAGAGAGGAGTTTAGAAAGATGACTGCATAAGAGACTGGGAAAGTATAATAACAACACAGTAAGGAGATATAAATATTCTTGGTTCCTACTCAGAGTCCAAGTTGTAGATAATTTTCAATATAAAATATTTCCAATATAAAAGTAAAGAATATCAGAATATCATTTCTTTACGGAATGTTGCCATTGTGTAAAACCAACAGTTCCTCGTTCCTTATTATAAAAATGCATCCAAATGTGGCATTCGGCATTCATGGAAAAGAACAGTTTTATCCGACTCGCATCTTCTCAATCTTCTGTTGCACAATTGCAAATCAGAAAAAGTGGAACTAGACCTTCCTTTTATAACAAATGGCCACAAACTAGTACTGGATTTCCTGAACTGGACAAGGCTCTCGGAGGTGGCGTTCCTATTGGCTCAGTGTTTGTTCTGTTGGAAGATGAACCCACTCGCTTCTATCAGTAGGTTTCGTTCCTTCAAAGCTAACGAAGATATATTTGACATATTACGTAGATCTATTTTAAATGTATTTATGGCTCAAGGTTTGGCACATAAACATACTTTGGCTTTAGCTTCAGCAGATGAAGAACCCTCTCAAGTTATCACGAACCTCCCTAAAAGAAGAAATTCTCTGATTGCTGAAAGAAATAACAAGGAATCCAACGACGCATCCTTGAAAATAGCTTGGCGTTATGCCGAACAACCGAGTGGGAGCCAAATACGTGGAACTTCAGTCTCGGAGTCACTGTCTGGTCAAGTATATCACCACACTTTTGACTTGACCGAACAAGAAGATCCAAAACAACTTGAAAAGGCTTTAATTTCAACTTTTGGTGATACTTGTTTCACTTACGACGCTATGTTGCTTCATATGAAAGAACATATACTTCATAGTGAAGATCGGGGATTCATGAGTAGACTAGTTATCCGTTCATTTGCTTCTCATTTTTGGGAAAATGCTACTTGTCAACAACTTGTTATATTTCTGTTATATTTCCGATACATCATTCGGAAGAGTACAGAAGGCTGTGTAGGAATGATATCAGTAGCCAGGTCCTCTCTTGAACAATATCCCTTTTTGAAAGCTGCCTTGTTTCATCTTGGTGATATAGTTTTGGACTTGAATTCATGTCAAGGTCAGGGGACAGCAGAGGTAAGATTAATTTTTTTGGAAGAAAAGATAGGATAACGACTCTTCATAGTTGGGACTCGGAAACTTTCATGCGTTGGCAAATATACACAAATACCCACGTATAGGAGGTGTTCATTTGTTTAGACCACCTTGTTCAACGTTTGTTTTAAAGAGAAAGAGGAGGTCAATAGAATGGCAGGTTGCTTATTCTTCTCCAGAAGAAGAAAATGAAAATGTAAGAAGTTTTGAAACTGGAAAAACTTTACAACACCATGTAGACTTTTAAATAAAGAAACAAACAAAAAATGCTTTTGGCGCCATTATTTCACCCGCCAAAATTTGCTTTTCTTTCTTTGGGAAGAATTGCTTGAAGAAGGAGAGCACAAGTCTCCTGTAAACCTAAGGATGCTTGTGACTCGTTCCAAGTTTTCAGATGTATGGAACTTATTGAGAAAACACTGTTTAAGGAATAGCCAACCGGTTCTTGTATTTGTTACTAGCACAGTCGACGCTTTATGCAGTTGCAAGATCCTAACCGAGCTTTTAAAGTGCGATTTTATTTCTTTTCAATTATATCCAGTATTTAGTTATGCTCATTTGAAACAATTATTCTTGGAAATAGAAGAAAATGGAACGTACTGGGAGTTTTCTCTGTTTATAGAACTAGGAGCAACAGTCGACTTGTTGCAACTTTTGCAGTGGAAAGAGAGCGAAATGTCCAAATACCTATTGGTATGGGATACCCAAAGACCTTATCATTTACGCAACTTGGATAGCAAATATGTATTTCTATTTGATAGGCATAGTCAAGAGTCTTGGGCCAAACAAGTGAAGACATTACCTTTTGTAGGATTAGAGAATGAATATGGTTTGGTACTTCAGTCAAGTTCTTTGGAAGAAACAACTTTATACGAAGAAAATGAGACCGATGTAACTGATGAAGAAGTCGTTGCCTCTGTGGAATGGGATAATGAATCTTGTGCTTCTCCTCTTTGGGACCGTTTAGAAGACATAAGTAATGGATTTTTTGGAGAACAAATTTCATCAACGAATAGCAATAGAATAACAGAACATAGTTTGATGGATTCAGAGGACTACGATCGTAGTTTGGAGCGTACAAGAGAAGCATTGCAATATTATGCAAAGCCAGAATGGGATGCTTGTTCATCTTCTATTTTAACTTATGTACTTGCAAGGGATATGAACCAAGGCACTATCTCTCATTTATGGTTGGCTATATTAGGATTGACCGATCATTTTTTGGATAATCGTATATGGAAGGGAGACTATGAAATGCAGATATCATTTTTAAAAGCAGAATTGGAAAGATATCAATCAACAACAACAAATACAGAAGACTCATCTCCTATAGGAATGCTTTCTACTAGTTGTAGTTGGGACAAGGAAAATGAAAGGAGTGATTATGGCGACAAGTCTCGAGTCATTTATAGTATTGAATGGAAAATTGAATTGATGCGACTTTGGACATTTTATGATTCCTTGATGCATAGTTGTTTGTTTGTTAGTCGTCTTGCTACTTGGAAACAAAAAGGTCAACGTGATATTTTAGAGATGTTGGCAATATTAGGAATCCCCTTAAAAGATGCCAAACAAACCTGGAATCATATGGACGTGAGATGTAAACGATTGTTGCAATCCAAGTTTTCGTAAGTATTCTTTTTATATTTGAACATTCAGAAGATAGAAATGAATAGAGTGGCCTGTCGTCATTTTGGATTGGACGATATTTCCTTTCCTTCTTTTATACGAGTATTTGCGGATGGTAGTTGTTTTTCAGCAATGGATATGGTATTGTCTATTCGTGCATTATTTTTGGGTAAGTGCATAATGTTGAAGATGAGTTTTTGCAAATATTTTATGACTAGGCAATGGAAGAGAGTGTATGGATTCCTTTTGGAAAGCTTACGAGTCCCTTGTTGATTCCATTGTACTCTTTGAAGGCTTACAGAGAGCCATCTACATTCGACGATATTTAGTAGAAGAAGTTGCTCAAGTAGCGGACAGACAGCGGATACTTTCTTGCAAACATTTTCGATATATATTATGGAAAGAATGTTCGGTCAACATGAAATGCTTGTTACTTTCACCGTTGTACAGATCTTTTTCCGTCATGATTGGTGAGACTATACAACAGAGAAATATCTTTTCTTCCAAAAAGCCTTTATTATTCTTAGCAAAAGTTTCATCAGATGGTAAGCCTTTTTTTGGTTTTGGATCATATGGATAATAATCATATACTTGTTTATATTTATTTGCGATTGTATATAGTATGGCAAGTTTGGTGGTTGACGTTGGTAACCCATTCTACTGTATCTCCTTTCTTTCTTCATTTACAGCAGACTATATTAGAATTGCTTCCTCATGTAAGAATTGAACAAGGAAGACTAGTCTACTATGTAGAAAATGGATATGAAAAGACTCTTTTAAGAAAGTTGCAATTTTTATAAAATTGCTATTTCACGCTCATCTGCTGTCATATGTGTCTCTTTCCCTGATAGGAAAGGGTCAAATGTCTTTCCGTCGGTCCAGATTGAGATGGCCATGTTGAGAAACGTTGCGGCATTGATTTGCTATGATCACATTGATTGGTGGACAGTGAATCTTTTTAGCGTCCGAGTGGTTATGTCTATTGCTAGTATAGAAAAATTATCCATAGCACAACTCTGTCACTTTCCTAGCAACTCACAAGTTGTTACGAAAAGATATGAACATGTTTTGCCTTTTCAGTTTATTCAAGAGACTAGTGCTACAAGTGAGGAATATAGAACTGGATTGGAAGACGATTCCCCTCTTGAACGAAACTTGGTTCCAGTAGTTAGTAAAAAGGAGTTTTCTTTAAGAATCAGTACTCGTGAGACGCTTTGTTGTGAAAAGACTAATCAGGATAGTTTGTATAACAAAGATAGAACACAAGACATGATGCAAAGACGATGTGTTCGTACAAGTACATTATGGAAACAACGGGACCAAATGAGAATGAAACAAACCTATGAATTCTTACTCGAGAAAGAAAGAAAGTTACAAGAAAAGATACATAGAGATCTATCCTCACTATTGCATGGCGATGATCAGTTACGAGAGTTGGTCAAGTCTATTTGTCCCGATATTCAAGAAAATGGTTTGACAAGTCATTTACCCTTATTAAAAGGAAGTGCTTGGAATTTATTGAAGAGAAAACGTCATCCTATTATTCGCAGAGCATCTCCCGGGACATTGTCACAGTTATCAACTCAAGCATTGCAAAAGAGAAGAAACTTACAAAAAAATGCTTCCAAACAAAGGATTGCAGACTTTGATAGGAAAAGAATGGATTTGTTGAGATGGAACTGTAAGATATTGGAATTGTTATGGAAACAATATTATTCGTCCATTTAGAAGATGGGATAGGTTGATGATAGTGGGATAAGGGATACGTATTCTGGGTTACTTGAGGTTTTTTCTTTCTGTCTTTTCTATCTCTCTCGATATATATATATATATACACACAATATATACATATATACATATATATATATATATATTCATCTTTCCATTTGTTATTTGTGACGCCTAAAATGGCTCATTTGTGAGCGATTTCCGGAAGAATCGTTTACCGACGGAAAAGAACAAATGGTAGTCTGTTCATTTTTCCTTTCAATGTCATGAGAAAAGTAGTTTTGGACGACTTTGGCAACGTCGCGTGTCTCTTCCACAGGTCTCATTGATTACCTCAAGTCCTACAAAAAGTGAAAAAGCACAAATAGTCTCGTGAAAGTCTTGCCTATTGTGTAGTTTGAAGAAGATGGTTCTGTCTTAGGAGTGATATAGAAACAGTGTGGGTAGTGACTGTGATGACAAGCCACAACAAGCACTTTCGACGGGATGATTGTGTGCCAGATAATTCGATTGAGATTTCTATAGACAGTATTGTAAATAAGGACCAAGATAATGAGTGGGAAGCCAGGTCTGTGTTGTCTATGGGAAGTCAGGAGAACAAGGTGAACAGAAACGAACAAGGCCTTAAAAGTCTTCCCTCTATAAGCCAGTTATGTCTTGTTTGTATGCCAAAGACACCTCATACCATAGTAGAAGAACAAGAAGTGTATCACTTACCTTGTATGAATGGTTTAAGAGAGAGTTCACTTGACAAAGTCGGCAAGGTACAGCAGCCACTGGATAATTCGGAAATGGATAGGAGCGGAAAACCTTGCTTGTCGCAACAAGATGGGATTGGAGTGTCGGAATATTCAAACTCGGAAGACCATTCTAGTAGCCAAGGTACATCCTCTTTCAATGACACAACTTGTAGTAGAGCAAGTCGCAAGTCTGACGAGAATAGCAAAGCTAAAAGACAGTTGGCAAAGAAATTGTGGAGACAGCGAGACCAGATGAAAAGGGAAGAAGAGAAACTTATCTTTCAAAGGAAAGAACAGAGCTTCCAAGAAGCTATACGGGAGTGGATACAATCGCATTCTGATGAGTGGAATGAAGAAAGATTACTACAAGTTTCCAAAGAACTTTTTCAACAAGAGGCAGGTTCTAGTAGAGTAGAAGGAATAGAGACTATGCCAGTTTTACATGGTAGTGCATTTGACTTGATTACTAAACAGAGACATCGTATAGAAAAGCGTTTGCCTCCAGGGGCATTAGAACAGCTTCCAGAAGAGGAAATTAGAAAGCGAAGAAATGAACAAAAGTCAGCCTCTAAATGGAGAGCTATGCAGTTACAAACGGAGAAGATGCATTTGTTACGTTGGAACTGTCGTCTATTGGAAGAATTGTATAAATATATAAGAAAGCGTAGCGAAGTACCTTGAAACACTATTTCCATTCGTTCTCTTATATTATAATAATATCTTCTCGTTATTTATGAGGATTGAATCTTCTATAAATCATCAACTTACTCTTCATTTCCACCAACCACTTCATAGAGAATCTCGTTCCAATTCACTTGTCGAACGGCAGAAATTCCTCACCATAGGATTTAACATGAAGGTGCGGCTATTTCCTTCCTTATCCAGAAGAAGAGAAAAGGCCCTTACTTAAATGTGGGAGAGTGAGAGACGAGGAAAGGATTGTAGAAGAAATTGTGCCAAGTTTGCTAGTTTGTAAGATATTATCTGATGTCCAAAAACAATACTTTGGCTCATTTTGAGCCTGTGAACTTGTATGAGTTTGAAGCTTTGGCAAAGTTAAAGTTGCCAAAAATGGCAAGTGAAAGAATGCAATATTCTGGTAATACTGTTTGCTTAGGACAAAAAATAGGTTTATGATTACTATTGCTCTGGTGCAGACGATCAGTACACACTTCAAGATAATATAGAAGCCTTTCGAAGGCTTCGATTGATTCCAAGAGTTTTGGTGGATATTTCTGCACAAGATATTTCGACCACTATATTGGGTGTTCCTTCCAGTTTCCCACTTATCATTGCACCAACTGCTATGCAAAGAATGGTATGCATATTGTATATGATTGTATTTAGAGAGTATGAATGACTGTTATTTTTGTTGTCAGGCACACCACGATGGTGAATGTGCAACTGCAAGAGCAGCAGCTAAGAATGGAGTCATTATGACCTTATCTTCTTGGTCAACAACGAATATTGAAGACGTAGCTAAAGCTGCACCTAATGCACCTCGTTGGTTTCAACTATACGTATATAAAGATAGGGATGTGACTGCCAAGCTCGTTCGTCGAGCAGAGAAAGCAGGTTATTTAGCTATTGCTCTTACTGTAGACACTCCTCGTCTAGGAAGAAGAGAAGCCGATATTCACAACAAGTTTTCTTTACCTTCTCATCTAACTATGGCCAACTTTGCGGAAGATGATGGTAGAGAGAAGAGTCATATGGAAAAGAGTTCAGGTTCTGGTCTTGCGGCTTATGTAGCTTCCTTGATTGATCGTTCCCTTTCTTGGAAAGATATTGCTTGGTTGAAGAGTATTACTCGTTTACCTATCATTGTGAAAGGAGTCGTTACAAGAGCGGATGCAGAAATTGCAGTTCGTAATGGAGTAGCTGGAATCATTGTTAGTAATCATGGAGCGAGGCAATTGGATACTTCTTTGGCTACTATTGATTGTTTAGAAGAAGTTGTCACTGGAGCACAAGGCAGAGTACCAGTATTTGTAGATTCTGGAGTTCGTCGAGGCACAGATATTGTGAAAAGCCTGGCACTTGGAGCTCAAGCAGTGCAAATTGGTCGTGGTGTTCTATGGGGTTTGGCAGTTGGTGGAGAAGAAGGTGTGGATCGAGTCTTAAAGTTGCTTCGAGATGAGTTTGAGTTGGCACTTGGATTGTGTGGTTGTAGAACGGTAAAAGATATTCGTAGAGATATGGTAGTTCGATTGAACGAATTGCCTTTACAAAAGAAACATTCTTTTGGTTTGGCTCAATCCAATGGCCAACTTCATGGAATGAATAACTTTAGTAATCATTCTCGTCTATAATAAATCATTGGCTTTTGGTGGTCCTTGAAAAGGGAATTTCCCTTGTTCTTCTTCTTATTGTGAAATGTATGCATTATTTGTAGGCAGCCATGACTTGTGGAATTTGCAGAAAAAGATTCGTTGCCAACAAGTTTGCTTTCATAGAGAAGTTTTC
The DNA here is from genome assembly GCF_000341285.1 of Galdieria sulphuraria. NCBI lineage: Eukaryota > Rhodophyta > Bangiophyceae > Galdieriales > Galdieriaceae > Galdieria > Galdieria sulphuraria. The sequence continues at coordinate 48,587 of NW_005178412.1, forward strand.
ATAAAGAGTACTCCAGTTTGGACTAGAAGCAGGTATCCTGCCTCAGTTCCTTGTTTACTGTTTGCAACAAATGAAGGAGAGTGGTTAGGTCATACTGTCAAGTTGGATGTACAAGTTCCTTCTTGGTTGGCTTTCGATCTGTACTCTGACTTGGAAAAAATGCCCAGTTGGTCTCCTTGGTTACGTAGTGTTCAAGTAGATCCTAAGCAACCAGAAATAGCTACGTGGAACCTGTCAGCACGAGGTTTAAGTGTTAGTTGGCGTTCAAGAAATACTCGAGTAGAACGTCCTCATATCATTGCCTGGGAAAGTTTGGAAGGTCTTCCTAATAGAGGTTCGGTTCAATTCCAAGAAAAAGGCGATAATTGTACTCAAGTAGAATTGACTGTGGAATATAAGGTGCCTCGTTTCTTAAAGGTGCTACTTAGTAACTCTTTTGTTGGAAAGTTTGTTGAACGCACGCTGTTGGAAGATTTGAAAAGATTCCGATTATGTGCACTGAGGGAATATGCAACTGAGAAAAGAAGTATGAAGAATTAAACAAGTGGACTATGTGATGATGAGATTTGAAGACTATTTCCAATTATAATATCCTGCAATCACTCACTCTTTATATGAGTCCTAAGCCAACTACATCTTCCCTAATGTTGTAGGCTCGAGTGATGACTTGATCCATATCTACCGCAGGAAGGTTCTGTAAATATCCTAAACACAAAATAGTAACAACTCATACTAGACTTTCAACTCTCTTCTTACCTTTCAACTCAAGTCCATCTAACTCTAATAATTCCTCTTGAAGCATATCCATAACTGCCAAACAAACATAACCATGCAAATGTAAACCCTAGTGATATATTTATATATATATATTTCCATTCTTCCATCTCTTTCTCTTACCTCTTCTGAAGCAAAATAGGTATCCCAAAGTCTCAAAACACATTCCATGGGAAGTTCACGTGATAACAAGTTTCGAATCCAACTTGGAATCCAATCAAAAGGTTCCAATTCTTCACTTTCAAAGAATTCACAAAGTTCAGGTTGCAATGTTCGAAAAAGCATCATAAAATTGGCTACGGCTGCGTTTTGCGTTTTCATACAACGAACAACTTCGTGCTTTCTCATAAGAGATTGAAAACAGTAAAAACTGTCCACTTCGTTCAACTCAAATACGGTAACAAATGGTGCCAAAATGGAAACCTGACAAGTCTTTCTCTTATATTTCAAATATTCATATAATTACTTACCAACACCGAATCATATTCAAAATTCTCTTCTGAAGCCAAAAAAGCACCGATAATATTGGAAAATATACTTTGTAAAGTTTCCTCACCAAGTTTGCTAAGAGAGTTGCTACGGAACGTATTACGACTTGTTCTCCTCTTAACTTCATTTCGAACTCTTCTCATCATTTCGTCGTCTTGGGAAGCTTTAGAACGAAGTTCGTTGTATTCCAAAGTCATCTGACGTCTCATGGTTAGTTCCTCACTTCTATCTGGCTTGGAAACGTTTAGTAGAAACTTCCACACTTCACCTCGAACCTTTAGATAGCCATAAATTGATTCTGTTGTTATGAAAGCAAGCCATCTTACCTCTACTGGAATACCAAGTACAGCAGCTTCCCTCAAGCTCTTTATATCCACAAAGGATTCCCCTTCCATCCAGTTTCGAAATCTGGCAACTTCCAAGTCTCCACTAAGACAGTTGGATAGAGAGGCACTTTCGTAACTCCATCTTTCCTGAGAGTCTTCGCTAGAACCAGATAAGGGGGTCTTGTGTATTTCGTTGTCCCAAGTAGCAGAATCTATCGCAACTAACTTTGGCTTTGTTTCTTCCTCAGGGTGGTGATCCTCAAACGAAGTATACAAGTCTTTGTTGGGGACTTGTTCATTGGCATATGATCTTACGGTAGGACCTTGACTACAGTTGACGGTAGAAGACTGAGAGTTGAGCATTCTTCTTTCAAAGGGTCGCAGAGTAAGCTCAAGAAAGTTAATAATACGCTATTCTAGTGAATGTTATGTTGAGCAGAATAAAGAACTGCTACAAAGTGAATAACTTTCCATCAGCAAACCAAACGACTCTAAAGAAGACGACAGACGGCAACGTTTTCCTCCAACAAGAAGAAATGAGGGGACGTGTGGGGGCTTTCTTAAGAATGAAAAATACTTTTGTAGAGTGATGAAGATGTTGAGCAATATTTCTATCAAACACATACAAAACCATAAATAGATATACAACTATTTTGGAAGCATTGTCTAGGAGTCTTTGATTGCCTTATCAATCTTTTAGGGTACAGTATCGAGACATTTTTCAACTTGTACAATATGATTCCTTCCTAGCTCCAGATGGCTATAATATAGTGAACAGTTGATTCTATCACCGATAATAAAATAGTGAAAAGATATAGAAAGCTAAAATATTTTGGGAAGTGTAGACTCTCTATATTCAACTAGTCACAAGTTAGAATGGAATGACAAAAGAGATAAAGAAACCAACATACTTTATCTTTCCACAAATGTTCAGGATGATAGATAGCTTCAACTAAAAAGCTTTGAAAGAACAAAGAGAAAGGAAAGAAATAGTTTAACAATAAAATCCTATTTACACTTTCTATAATAATAATAATAATAATAATAATAAGAATTGCCATTCAACTCTTATAAAAGGGAATTCCTACATCGTCTTTCTTTTCCGTTTCATTTTCTAAATTTAAATTTTGGCGCACTTTCCAACAAGTTGGTTCTTATGGAAGGCGCACAAGAAACAAGCGTTTCTACTTGTAGTTTTATTCCAAAAGAACTATCAGCGGAAGAACTTTCAGAATCAGAGTTTATTACAAATGGTTTGTTTACAGAAAACAACCAAGATACCGTTTCTCGCTCTTCCAATAGTAAGGAAACAACAAGTGGGTTGTCCTCCAACCATAGCTTTCAAAACAGAGAAATAACAAACTATCAAGACCACTCTATGGAAGTGAATTCAAAGTTATCCAGTGATGAGGAAGTACTTTCTTCCAACGAATACATATTTCAAGACTTGTTTACAGGTAATAGGGCTCTAACGTCAGAAGAATTTGCCGAAAAAATTTTATATCTAACAGACCTTATTACAAGAGAAAGAGAAGAAAAATACAAGTTACAGAAAAAAGTTAGAACTCTTGCAGAAGAAAAAAGAATTCAAAGCTATGACTTGGAAGAATTGAGAGATGAACTTGTCCATTGTAGAAAAGAAAAACAGAACTATTATAGACAAGTAGAAATGCTTCAACAAGAAAAATTATACTTCAAATCAAGGCTAGACGAACAAATTGAAAAAGGCTCTCAAGATTCAGACAGTCATTGGAGTCTACAGAATGAAATTCGAGACTTACAGAACAAAATGCATGATATGGAACAGGAAGTGAAAGAAACCAGTAGCTATGCAACCCATTTAAAAATAAAATTGGAGAAAAAGACAGAGGAAGTCGTTCAACTCAAAGCTAAGGAACAAGCTTACCATGAAAGAGAAGAAACTTTGAGAAAAGAACGCGATGCCCTTATTCGATCCAATGCAGAAGCAGTACAAACTGTAGAGCAACTGAGACATACCTGGAACTCTGTACAAGAACAGCTTCGAATGGAAGTGTCGAGACGAAAGGCACAAGAGAATGAATACAGATTACGTATACAAGAACTGGAACAAAAGTCTCGAAAGTGGAAAGATGATAATGAGAACCTTAAGTTTGCCTTGCACAATTTAGAAAATTTGTTGGAAGAGAAACAATTGACTTGTGAAAATAATCAGCAATTGATTGATAACTACGAGACACAGATTGTTTCCTTTAATGAAGAATTGAGGCAACTCAAAGAAATACGAAATTCGTTACAACAGAGAGCCATCGAAGCGACAGAACAACTGCAGGAACGAGATGACATTATTGAAAAACTAAATTCCACTCTCGAGAACAAGAATAAACGTTGTAAGGACCTTGAGAGAACAACCCAGTCTCTTCAAGAACGCCAAGATGAACTGCTCAACAAAATTCGAGCTTTGCAAGAAGATTGCCATCGGCTGAGAAAGGACAAGGAATACTTACAGAGTCTTCGAGAACGAGCAAATGCAGAAGCTGAATCTTATGCAACACAGTTGGAGTCCATTGAAGACCAACGTCATAAGCTGGAAGAACAAGTTCTAAACTTGCAAAGTGCACTTCAAAAGTCACGTGCAGAGGAAGGAAAGTTGAGGATTAAGTGCGAGAATCAGAAGCAAATGTTAGAAGAATATGAAAGACAGCTTGAAAAGAACTCGAATTTACAGGAATCTGCAATATTTCAACAGGTGTGTGACCTGCTCGATCAAAAACTTCCAAAACTCGATGAGAGTGGTGAACAAAAGTCTGTCATACTGCAATTAGCAGATAAAGTACAGCAACTTTGTGACGAGAAGGAAGAAATGATAGCTATTATTGATCATATGAAACAAGAACTAGATGCCAACAAAAAGAGTGAAGAACAACTTGGGGGAACAGATTACAACGACCTTAAGGACTTGTTGGAAGGAAAGGAGAGAGAAATATCGCACCTTGAGGCTCGATTGCAGCAAACTAACGAAGAAAAAACTTTTGTTGAAAATGAGCTGCGACTATTGCAGAAAGAAATCGAACAAATTCGTGGATACAATAGCTTTAACTTGGATAAGACTGAAATTTCTTCGGGAAAACTTTCAAACTCATTTTCCGAACAGTCTCTACAGAAAATTCTCAAAGCTTTTGATAATTTAGTTCATGAGAAGAAGATTTTGTCACATAAGAACAAGGAGTTGAACGAAAGGCTCCGAGTAACGTTGGAATCTCGTGAACTTGATGAAGAAACTACACGTTCGTTGTTAAAAGAAAGCCAAACTATACAACAACAGTTATGTGGTATTATTTCAGCTCACGAGTCTGTACTTAACGAAATGAAAGAAGAACCAGTGTCTCCTTACCCACTTGTGAATAAGGATATTGAAGAGGACAAGGAAAATAAGGATATGAACAGTTCCATTGTTTCTACTTGTGATGAGCCTCTTATTCGAGCAATGAATACACATATTTTTCAACTTCGGAATATGTGGCTGCATGAACTTGATAATAATGCAGAATTGCGCAAGATTATTGTCGAGTTGCATCAAAAGAAGAAAGTGGGTGAGAATCTTTGTCATCGCGGAGTTCAAAGTTCCGAATATGGAATGAGCAACACTCAAGTATCTGGTCTTGATAATGATTTTAGTAAGTTGTTGGAAACTGTCGATGACCTGAAGAATAAGAACTCTTGCATGGAGCAGGAGTTGGAAGAATACAAGACGAAGCTGGACGAATCGTCAAGTCTTTTGGTGGAATTGCGTAGTACTTGGCATTCATGGGTACTGAAGTTGTATGAAATGTTGCCATTCAAGGAAGTAGTGGACGATGAAAGTAATGTGGAACGTATTTGTTTGCAAATATTCAATTGTTTGAAATTGACGACTCACAAGTTTCATTCTTTATCTACTGAAATCGAAAATTTGGAAAAAGAAAACAAGCGCATCAATGACTGTGTAATGAATTTGAAAACACAAAAGTCTCTATTTCTTTATATGTTGGAGAAAAATAATAATTTATCGACGTTTCAAGTTGTTGACTATTATCAACCCAAAGAACGCCTGAAAACATATCTTGTTACTTTATTGGGTATGTGGAGACTTTGCACTGTGCTGAATCGAGAGAAAAATGGAATTGAGGTTAGTTCTGAGGGTTGGTACTATTTGCAAGCACCGCAGTGTGCAAAGAGTTTTGATAACAGAAGGGAAGTGGAAAATGCGATGAATTCAGCATTGGTACCCCGTTTACAGAGTGAAATTGCTCAAAAAAACAAAGTCATTCATCAGTTGGAACGAAGAATTGCAACTCTTCAAGAGAAGAAACGGTCGGACTATGGTGAAAGTGATGGAGGTGATATTCCATACAAGTCTTTGAGAATGATGTTGGAAGAGAAAGACGCAAAGTTGAAACAGGGACAACAAGTTATTGACCGACTCAAAACTCAAAGAGAAAAATTGCAACTTCAAATAACCAACATATCCAAAGAGCTCGAAACTCTTGCCGCGTCGGAAAGTAGAGAACGTTTTGCTAAGGAGTCTGCAGAGTCTCGTATTCAGCTTATGAATAAGAAACTACAAACTGAAATGAAAAGAGTCGAAGCATTGAAAAAAGAACTATATGAAAGAGAGAAGAAATTTCAAGATACAGTAGCCCAACTATTAGCTAAAACGGAAGAATCTTTTTCATCGGAATATGGAAGTACAGGTGGTCTTCGACAATCACCTCGTTTCAGTCCATCATTTAATTCCCCTCCAGTGAAGGAATCCAGTTCTATGAAGAAGAAAAAGAGTCCTAGAAGTAACTCACAACAAAAAGATGAAGAAAATGCCAGAAAACTGGAAGGTTCCTCACTCATTTCACAGTTTCATCAAGTTTCAGATTCTAAAGCCTCTCAGGGTGGTAAGAGCAGTCCTTCAATCCATAAGAGTCTGGTCGATCACATTCTTTCTTCTGCCGAAGCAAGTCTAGCCAAGGCAAAAAAAGATGATTCCACTGAGGAATCTGTTCAAGAACTTCGTGAACATATTCAAGAACTTCGCAATGCTTCTATGAAGCTCATGTCCAAATCGACGGTCTAAGTTGTTGCTTTATATATCCATTTGTTTTTTGGTTACTTGAAATTAAAAAAATAGTTTTATTGAGTTTCACGTTGTCTTGCAATGACTTGTAGTGGATCCGATACCTTTTTTGTTGCTGCCATCGAAGAAAGAAAGGCGTTGTAACCCAATGCAATGATGTTGACATACAAAACTCGCTGAGAATCAGGAACAAACCTAAAATTGAAGATATGTGCTGCTGGCCATACCAACCAATTCACCTTTAAAGTAGGCCACAGTTTGTGTCGTATTTCCGGAATGATATCTCCCCAGTTCCCTTGAGCAGCCTTTAAATAGGCAAAAAAAACACTAGTGAAGACAGGTGCCCATAACAGTTGATCCATCATAGTCTTCGCTACAACTGCACGAAATGATTTGGGTGCTGTAGCTAGTATGTGCTATATATATATATATAAAGACATTGAGGTTTCTAATAAACTCATAGCACAGAATTCGTTGTCTACCTTGTCCAAAAACTGATACCAAACATGAGACAGAGGACCATGGACGACTAGCCCGAATGAAGAAAAACGCAACGTTCGCAACACATCCCATCGCTCACCCTCGTACATGAGAGGTAGTTGAGCAATCACATCACCTAGAGCAAGACCCACGGTAGACTAAACCAGTCAGTGTAAATAGTGACGATAATAATTGGTAATTACTGTGACAACTTTCACAGGGAGAGGTCGAGTTGCAAGTGCTCTGTTGTATCGATACCATAGACGTCCAACATGGTGTCGCAATCGTTGCAACATCGGACAAAGAATTTTAACATTTTCATAGAATTCTTTCCATTTCTGTTAAGCCATGTTCTTGACAAAATTTGCCAAGGTACTAAGAGTGGGTTCTTGTACCAACTCTTCGGAAAGTCGTAGCAAAGTAAAAGATGACAAAGGGTATCCTTTTCGTCGACACCAATCAGCTTTCCTTATCACTTCCTCATATTCTTCACTCTTTTTCAGTTCTAATGCTAATATAATAGGTTCAATTGGTTGGTATCGAATCAGAATAAGAAATAAAATCTAGTCTCACCATTTTCTGCCGCATAAGAAATGGCACTATTTGAAGCAATGGTCCAAGTTTCTCGAACCAAACTCTCAGGAGAGCACTTGGCTAAGTTTTTTTCCCATTCATCCCGTTTCTCAAAGCAGGTGAATATCCATGTTGCATTATATTTCTTCAACAACCGAGCCAATTGTTTATAGAAATGAAAATCACGTGAAACATAATAACCAGCAACCGCTTCTGCAGCTCGATATTGGGTATGATAAAGCCAATGAATTCCGGCAATCTTACAAGCTATTTCTACCTTGTTACATGGACTATCGACATTGTTGTGAAATATGTGATGCGCTCTTGCCATTATATTTTCACCATGTGATAACAACTTGTTGGAATACCATTCCAGAAATGTTTTTCCTGCCGTCGTTTTAGCAATTCCTTTGGATTCTGAGAAGAAAAGTGTTTGCCATGGCAACGCATTGTAACCCGTTCCACAAGTTTTATAACAAGGAAATAGTGGACGACCGTTTTGTTGTTGTGTAGTATCATTGGAAGCAATATGATGTACATAGTCTTGTTGCATAAGTTGGTCATAACATTGAAAGGCTCCCATCCCTGGAAACCTCCAATGAGACAATGCAAAGGAAGGATACCGTAATTCACCAGAAGGTCCCATACTAATCTGTATTTGAACGATATGATTGCCCAACCAATCGGAGAATTGTAAATAAAAGGCTCTCATGAAGTCTTCATACATGTCTAAAGCAGTTCTAAGACGTATTCCTTCCTTACACGGAAAAACTTTAGCGTGATCAGCACTAAGTGATAGGCACTCAAAACTCTTTTGGCCATCTTCATCCGTATAAAAGATAAACTCGTGCTCTGTTGTTAACTGTCTTACAAAGGGAGGCAAAGAAATCACCACTTCATCACCTTCTGACTCACCACAAGTATGAAACGACAAAACTGCTTGAATTTTCAAACCTCTTTCTATAGCCAACTGGAATATAGGACGATAACTAGAAAAGTCATAACAACCAGGAGTGGGTTCACATAAGGACCACCAGACGTCCAACATAATTCCTTCAACTCCAACTTTAACAAGTTGATCGAATTGGCACTTCATCAAACCGAGTGGAAGAAACGCAGAATTTAAAGGACACATGACATATACTTGTGTTTGACCGTGGACATCATTCCACAAAGTCTTGAGCCACTTACGCCACCACATGGCCAAGTCGAATGGCATTACTCTCTAAAAGTTGTCTATAAAATGTATTTTAAGATCCCCATTCCAGTCAAGTCACCTGATGACTATTAAAAATATTTCTTTATCCGTTAAGAGAAAAATTGTAAAACTTGGCATATTTTCTCAATGAGATGAAAATCCCTTCAACTGCTGCTCCCAAGGACACGAGTCCTTTAGTATTTTGATCAAAGCTTCAGCCCAAACTGGCGAGGAATTCAAACATGGCACGAGAAAAAATTCTTCTCCTCCTGCTTCTAAGAAAGTTTCTTTACCTCGAATACCAATTTCTTCCAAAGTCTCCAAACAATCGGCAATAAAGGATGGAACTACTACTCCAAGGCGTTTGATTCCACGCTGACCCAAAGCAACCAAAACTTGGTCTGTATATGGCTTTATCCATTCAATTCCAGCAGCAGCAAGTCTACTCTGGAATGCAACAGTGTAGTTTCCTTCAGATAATCCAAGTTTCTTGGATAATAATCTAGCCGTTTCAAAAGATTGTGCCCGATAGCAGTTGCGATTGGCTTGAGTAATACGTCCACAACATTCTTCAAATTGTAGACAATGAATGCTCGTCTCATCCGTTCTCATGCAATGCTTTTCAGGAACACCATGAAAACTGATCAACAAATGGTCGCACTTTTCTAAATTCTCTCCCAAATGTTTTCGAATCATTTGAGCATAAGCAGAAACATACGCGTCATGATCATAAAATGCTGGAACAACATGAAGATAGGGAGTCGCATATATTTTCGAGGCTTCACGATAAGCTATCTCTATACAAGACCCTGTCGAGGAAGAAGCATATTGAGGAAAGAGAGGTAATAATACAATTCTGTCTATTCCTCTCTGACGAAAATGAACAAGTGCTTCAGGAATTGATGGATCACTAAACTGCATAGCAACTCGAATATCATAGTATTCCTCTCCCAGTTTTTCTTGTAAGCACTTGGCCATATCCTGACAATGATAAATCAACGGAGAACCTCTTTCACTATCCCAAATATTTGAATATGCAGCTGCAGACTCTTTTGGGCGCGTTCTCAATATGAACAAATTGAGAACTAGAAACCTTAAAACGGGATGAAGGTCGACTACTCTTCCATCACTTAAAAACTTTCTGAGATATTCTCTAACATCAGAAACATCCAAAGAAGCCGGAGATCCTGTATTCATAAGCAGAATTCCGGTTCTTCCCCTATGACGCAAGTCACAATTACGATAATCTGATCGCAAACTTTCTGACAACTTTCCGTCTTGCGTCACTGTACTTGTCTTGGACTCTGCAGAGTTATTATAAGTTACAAAAGGCACCACTTGCTCCATGTGCCATCTTTGTTTTCCGAAAGAGTCCTGAAACTTGTATATACCTCTATGCCTTGCACGTTGTAGAAAATGCGACAAAGCGGGCAAACAGCGGAACTTTGCAAATTTGACTTTAAACGAACAAGAAATTCCCTTGCACTTTAAAAGATTACAAGAATAGTTGACAAATAATAGCATAGTCTTCATTGTGAATGCACCTGACGTATAAAGGCGCCAAGAACAACTGAAGAAAAGCGCCAAGTGCTTTTTTCTTCCCAACCAAAAATTCTTTTTTGGAGATTGATAAAAATTGATAGATTTACAGAAAATGGCACAAGTTGAGAAGATTTCGTCTTCCAAGTGCTTTGAAGGTTATGTTTGTCGCTACAGCCATATATCCTTTACTCTCGGAAACTTGGAAGCAAAGTTTTCAGTCTACTGGCCACCAACAAACAAAGTTCCGGTAACTGGTTTCTGTTCCTGACGTGAATGAGAAAGCTAAGACTTCCGCTTGCTAGGTTGAGAAACAACCTGTACTCTATTGGTTGAGTGGTTTGACTTGCACAGACGAGAATATGATGATGAAAGCAGGTGCACAAAGAATATGCAGTGAACTAGGTTTGATACTGGTTTGTCCAGATACTTCTCCAAGAGGAGCAGGTATGGAATAAAAGAGTCACCAGCATTTTTTTAAAATAGTAATTGAAGGTCTGCCTGGTGAGGATGATGCGTATGATTTTGGTACTGGAGCAGGTAGTTGAACTTATTGTTTCAAGCTTCCAGTTTACCGCTTCCGTCAGGTTTCTATGTGAATGCAACCACTCCAGGCTATGCTGAGTATTATAGAATGTTTGATTATGTGACGAAGGAGTTACCACAAGTTATGGAGAACAATTTTAAGGTAGACAATTCTAGAAAAAGTATTTTTGGTCACTCCATGGGTGGACACGGTGCTCTCAGTTGTGCTTTGAAGCGCCCCAGTGAATATCACTCTGTTTCTGCGTTTGCACCTATAAGTAATCCTGTAAGTAGAAATATTGCGTTTACATAGTTGTCATTTATTGATATTGCTAGGTGCAATGTGACTGGGGGAAGAAAGCTTTTGGTGGTTACTTAGGTGAAGAGAATAAAGAGTCCTGGAAGGAATATGATGCTACAGAACTTGTCAAGCAAGGTCGTCGATTCCCGGGAGAGATTTTAATTGATCAAGGAACTGAAGATAACTTTTTCAAGCAGAAACAATTGTTACCAGAAAACTTTTCACAAGCTTGTAAATCTACGGGACAACGAGTTGAGTTACGTTTTCGAGAAGGTTATGATCACAGCTATTACTTTATTGCTACTTTTATAGAAGATCATATTCGGTTTCATGCCAAAGCTTTGTTGTCGTCGTAATGAAGAAATAAAGTGGTTGTCTGTTGAATTGTTATATTCTGATGATGCAGAGAGATGGTCACTTTGGAAAGTAATGTTGAACTTTATTACAAGTCTCCCTCTCCTGCTTTGTGGAACAGTTATTCCAAGTGTAACCATTCGAAAGATACTATTTTGCAACTTGCTCTTATTAATCGTACAAGTGGCAGTCAACAAGGAAAAGAATTGATAGGTTGGTTACAACAGTTGCTAGGTGAAGAACGAGTTTTTTCGATATCCTCCGAGCAACAAGTGAGACATGTATTGGAAATGAATGTTTGCTGTAGTCAGTGGAAAATACTTGTCTGTGGTGGCGATGGAACTTGTAACCTTGTTGTACAGGTTTTACAGGTTTGTCCGTTGCAAGTCTGTATGATACATATTCCTATCGGAACTGGAAATGAGTTGGCTCGTTCGTTAGGTTGGGGTGGTTCATGTCGTAGTTTTATGAAGCTTCAACAGCTTGTAAACTATGTCGAACTTGCAAATAGAGAAGCTATGGATGTTTGGAACATCAATGTACAGACGTCCCATGAAGAGTCAAAAAAGTTCCGTAAACCTACTTGTATGATAGGCTTTCTGAGTTTAGGTATCGATGCTCAAGTTGAATTGTGTTTCAACGAGTCAAGATGGAAGAATCCTTCGGGTTATCAATATACCTGGTTGAACATAGCAAAATACGGATGGTATGGTTTACAAACTATGTGGAAGTGGACACAAGTTGCCGGTATCCATGAATTTGTAGATTCGTTTGAAATGGATAATTACCCTTTGGATATTCCTGCAGATATTCAGTCCATTATCTTGTTGAACCTTCCCAGTTATGGAGCAGGAGCCTTTCCTATAAAGCAGAGTTCAAACTCTCCCAACCAGGTAAGCATATGAAGACACAGAATCTATTGAAAGTTTTAAATATTCGACGGCAGTGGAAAATATTTGGAAATGATAGAGTTTTGGAAGTTGTTGGAATAACCAGTCTCTTTCATTTCTTAAGCCTTGAGTTGGGTATGTCTGCCAGAAAACTTGGTCAAGGAAGAAGCATTTTCATTCGACTCAAACAAAGTAAATTACCACTTTCCGTTCAGGTATATTTGATTGTTGCTTCGATAGGATTTTATCTCATATGCAACATGCCTAGGTAGATGGGGAACCTTGGAGTTTGCGTTCAGGAACCATTCAAATCACTTCTAGCGATAAACGACAATGTTTTGCGTTGGGTCCTTCCTATCAAAAGCATTCATCGCATTTTGTTCAATTTGCGGAATAAAGCAAAGAATCCTGTCTTCCTAATGATGTCATGGCTAATTAACCAATGTAAAGATGCTCCAGTTCAAAAAGTACTTCTATACCGCTTTACCTATTCGACTGATTTCTTCTTCTAATTGTTTACGTTCCTCATCTATTTCTTTTGACCTTTCATTAATAGCAAGTAGTTTGGTACGAATCATATCTTTTGCATGTTTGATTTTCTCCAAGTCTTGCGCCTCTTGACGCGTGAAATCTAAAACTATTTCAATTGTGTTTAATTCATCACACAATATTTACAGTTATTTGCTTACAATATTTCTGCAACTCTGTCTCAACCGTTCTTTGTGGTCCCATACGTAAGATGGCCAATAACTCTTCAGGTGGGTCTTGAAAAACAAGTTCTTCATAATATTCATTAACCACTGGTTCTTCTACACTTTGATCTTTTGGTGGATTGGGAAACAACTAAAGGAATCACTATCAACTTCGCAACCAAACAAATAACTCAACTAACTCGTAGTGGATGAACCAGTTCTATAGGGCTTTCTAAATTATCTATGAAGAAAAGGCGAATGATAAGGTCAAATTCTCCCCAACCAGTTTCTGTGAGTTCAAAAGGAGGTCTGGTCACCACTACTCACCGTGATTAGCAACACAAAAAAATGATAAGTTACAAAATCTCACCTCTTTTAGAAGGGTGAAAACTTTCATGAAGGTGAAATTCAACATATCTTATGAAATAAGACAAGTCTTCGTTTTTTGGACCTCGAATATATGCCGTCCAACGGTGAGAATGCCACTACCATTGAAGTGAATAACAACTACGAGTACGAGGGTGTTACGAACCTCGTCAGCTTCTGGACCAAGCCAAAAAGCTATAGAGCCTTGAATGACAGGAACTGCGACGGTAGCGCCTTTAGTACGTGCCTTTGGAGATGAAGAAGCTTTCATGAAACTTATCTCCCCGGAAAATGCGCCAAAATGAAAAAGTTTTCAAGAAAAAATGCAATATGGGAAATGATAGGCAAGCTCTTAGAATCCGTGTTTTTATTGGAACCCACTCAAGTGGTTCCGACTTTTCTTTACGAGAGATGAATACAATCTCAACAAATGTTCTATTTTGGTACTTAACTGACTATGATTGTTGTCCCATCTTCCACTTTCTCGACACCGCAGTAAATGTCTCTCCAGTGCTTCCAAAGGAGTAGACAACTCGACAAGTTGGTCATCTGATAAACAACAAAGCAAATATACTGTATCTTGCAACCATTCCAATAAGTTTCGATTGGTCAGAGGATCAATTTGACAAAAGTAAATGAGCCATTTTTCTATTCGTCCTGATTGCAAAAAAGAGTCTTGTGCATTCCATACAAGTCCTTGACTTGGAAATTGAAGCATGAATCTATTTAATACTTCAGTCAAAACAACCAGTGGAAGTCCACTATCAAGAACGTTGCAAAGAACCGTCTCTCTATTGTCCCAACAAGGTCTCCACTTTTTCCAAACCAAGTCCACAACTCCACTTACATCTATCAAAACACGACTGACTTCTGAACGATAGTCTCGCACTTGTGCATTCTGTACTGTTTTTACAGCTTGCTCGAGTTGGACACTTTGCTCTTCCAACTCTTGCAACTTTTCTTCGACTTGGTGCCTATACCATATTAAAACCTTGGATAACTTCTTGTCAACGCTGTTTGAAAAAGAACCAAAGAGTTTCCGACAACGTCGTTCCACTCGAGTCACAAAAACTTCCATAAATGACTCTTTGAGAATCTTAAAAACCCTTCTTTGATAAAACTTTAAATCTTGACTCATAAATAATTGAGCGTTGAGCGGTTCTACAGTTTTTGTCAACGCCTTTAGTTTTTCCTGTACCAGTAAAGTCCACTCAGGGAAAGCCGTAGTACTGCAAACAAATTGTTCAAGAAATGAGACAAAGCACACAGCACTTGCATACACACCTATCCTTTATACTTTCAGAAACGATGTTCCTCAACTGGCTATTACTTTCAGAACCCATCAGCATTTGCAACTTATCCCTCTTCCAAAGAAACCACTCGTTCAACGATTTCTCATATTCCTGCAGAGCATTCTTTAAAGAATAGACACCTAGATTCATACCTCGTTCTACGCTTGGTTCCACTGCTAGCAAAAACTGCCTCCAATCTGCTTCTCTACCTAAAGGATGACTTGTAGAATGGCGCAAACTATACATGTCGTTGACAAGAAGAAAAAAATGAAAAATGGGCGCAATTCGTCATCTAAGAAACAATCTCATGATGCTCTCTTTTGGCTTTTATTGTGTGACTTGTTGTGTCAAGTCGTGGAATACCAGAAGCTTGTCAATTCGAAACAAATGCTTTTATTTCCCAAAGAAAAGTTTTCGAGTTTCTTCTCGGAAGACATATCCTTTTTGGGAAACCAAAAGGCCGCTTATCATGGTGACTGATAGTTCCCAAATAGCTCCTGATAGAAATGAAACCCTACTGGGAATATTCTATTTTAGCAAACCTGAAGAACTACCTTGTCTAGTTCAAGAGCATCTTGATGAACTGGATGAAGACTTTTATGCTTTTCTACAGTTTAAGATTGACTCAGCTTCAGATGTGGAGGAGCGAGTTGCTCTCAAAGTACTCAAGGATTCTCTTACAGAGATCATTCAGGGTTTAGGAAAGGAAGCTTTGGAACAACTCGTATCCCAGGGTCCCAGTGCCTCTGATTCCAACGTGGACAAAGTGAATTCTACAAGAACGAGTTATGACGCGGCAAGTTATGACGCTTTGATAGATTCTCTTTTGAATAGGGAGGACATGAAAACTGGAGTGCAAGCAGAATACGATAAACTTGATGGCTACTTTCTAGAAAGATTAGAGTGGCGAATCCGACAAGCTAGTGGAGATACTTTTGACAAGGTAATTTTCTTTTACAAGGCAAGTAGGAAATATTCAATTATTTTCCCTAGTTGGTACTATTGGATAATATTATACAAGAAGTCGTACAAGATAGAATGAAGTTGGCAGGAAAGAGGCTGAGTGATGCTCTTCAATGTGGTTCACCGGACATTATCGAAAGAAAGTTTGAAGAGATGAATCGACGAGGAGAAATTGATAGTGCGTTGTTGTTATTGTTATCGGCGAATATTGAGGAAGCCCGAAAACACAATTCCATTCAAGCTGTCAAAGTATTGGAAAGGTTGCAGAATAAAGTAGCCCAGTTGAAGGTGATTGAACATTTATTGTGAAATGCGTTTTACTGAATGAGTGTATCAAGGATGAGTCTACTTCTCCAGAAGTTGCAGTTGTGCGTCAGTTGCTTCGAACTGAGAGCGAAGAAGCCAGAAGAGAAATTCTAAAAAAGGCCTTTTCTGTAGGTCCTGCGATATACATGGCAGATGGAAGTGTTGCTCCATCCAAATCAAAGATAAATGGGAAAAAGTTTGTTCAAGTTCTGAAAAAGTTGAAAGAAGAGTTTGGGAACATTGACTCGACATTTTTGCAAAAATTGGATACAATCGCAGAAGAAAGTGAACAAGTAGTTATGGAGATATTTAATATGACGCAAGTTGATAAGGATGCCATGCAGGAAGATGCTTTTTATCAACAACGAGTTTCTGTTTGGGAATTGGCTGAATGGGAAGAACGCTATGAACAACAAGGGAAGCGACCTCCTTGGCAGAAGTGGTTTACTTAATAAAGAAGGGCTAAAAATATTATTTTTAGAAAACAGAATAATAACCAGGAATAGACGTTGTTTATGTCGTTGTTTTGTCAAACATAGAGACTGTCGTAAAAGAGTTTTTCGACTACGCTTAGTTATGGTTAGCCAGTTCAAACTAGATTGTGCTTCTTCAAGTCTATCTTCTTCTCCTCTTGTAGATTCAGAAGCTCATTTTGAACTCCCGGAATATGGTGTCGTTGGTATGGTCGATTGTGAAGAGTCAGATGTTGCCAACTTGAACAAACAACCACCTTCTATGTATATGAAATTTGTTATCAAGAGTGTTTTAGACTCTTTCATAGAAGAAGCTATTAGAAGCGGAGAAGAAAGTATGCGTCCTTTTTCTTGGCGTCGGTTAGAGTGTTTATTGAGCCAAGCGTTTGAACAGTTTCCTATATCCAACATAGTATCCTGTTGTATCATGAAGATGGAAGGAGAAAGACTTTTTTGTGCAACCATTGGAACCTGTGGTTTTGTAATCATACGAGATGATAAAGTATTTTATGATACGCGTCCTTCATGTTTACAAATATTGGAAAGTGCTTATGAGAGTAATAGTATTCGTAAGGACAAGTTACCTTATTTAGAAAGTCATATTCGATATAATGAAATTTCTGTCCAAGAAGATGATGTGGTTATTATTGGCAACCGAGGGTAAGTCCTCATTAAGAAAGAGAACAAAACATCGATATCCATTCTATGTTTAGGTTTCTTTGGCATATATCCAATGAGCAGATCATTGCCTATCTTCGTCCTGTTTCGAATAGTTTTGACTCTACGCTGTCCATTGCTAATTATACCAGTTTGGGTTATTTGCGTCAAGACGATCCTCGAATGATCAGCTATATGTTAACGCATATTGCTTATCATTTTGCGGATAATGGAAGTTTTCTAAGCTTAGAATATCCAAGAAATAATAGTATGTTATTGCCTACATCTTCACTTTATCCTATTTCGAATATACATTTGGTTGCTTGTATTTCTTGTATAGTTCGACGTCAATCATGAAAAGTCCATTGGACTACATAGAAATGAAAGAAACAACCATTCTTCCCTCCTTTTCTTTGTATGTCAAGTTGTGGGATTTGTAAAAGAAGAAAATGCAAGTCTCCAATGGCTTACGTATGATTGTAGAGAGTCCACAGTTTCGCAAGTCGTTAAGAATAACGATAGCAGCAGCAGCAGGAAATTTATTCGTGTTTTATTCCGTCTTTCATAATTATATAGAGTGTTTCTTGGGTATATATATCTATCTTGTTTTGGTTATTGTGGCACAATGTGAACAACTGGGTGGAGTTATTCAGGCTGCAATACGTTTCTCTTATATAGCTGGATTGGCTAGCGTTCTTGCTATTATAGCTTTGGGTATTGCTCAAGGAAGTGGGGTGGCTTTGTATTTTGTGGCTTTGGTTGAATTCTTTCTCGTTTCTCTTTTGAGACTTGATCCAAAGGTCCGTGGATATGGAATATCTATATTTTTCCTATTAGGTCCTACACTTATGGAGTCAGTAGGACTTCATCTTTCACAGTGTTGGCAAACTATATACGCAACTCTACTATCTGCTGTATTAGCTGGGGTTATTGCTGTGATAGCCACTGTTTTCATATTTCCAGAAACTATTCGATCCAAACTTCGCAGTGCCATTCGAAATATGTCTTGTCAAGTTGAAGATATTATTCAAAGTTTGGATACCAAACTATTCACTACTCCTTCTTATAAACCAATAAGGAATGACGTGACCAGTTATATAGAACCAACTACAAATATTGATGCTATAACTCCAATGGATAAGAAGCAGACTCCTAGTTTCCTACAAGAAGCTCCCCATATATTACTTCAACTATGGAGAAGCTTAGCAGCTGTGTTTGATGATCCCACTCTTCGTCCTCTTTCAGTTGCTTTAGATAATGGAGATTTCATTCTAAAGAAATGTGCAATCATCAACGCTACTATTAGAAACTCTATGAGACTGTGTAACTTTTTGTATTATGAACCAACTTTCTTCCCACCTTGGCAATGTGAACCTCGTGAAAACTGGATGCCTATATTACAACAATGGCAACAACTGGTTGCTCATCTGGAGTCACTCAATCAAGTAGTTCGCAGAAATGAATGTTTTCATACGGAATATCTTTCGGAAAGTTTTGGAATACCGGTATCTTCTATACGAGATGCTCTCTTATATGTGAAAGAAAGAATGCATCAACTCAAGTCATTTCATTCAGTATCATCAAGTGTTCAAAGCCATTCTGAACAAGTAGCCAATCATCTGTTTGAGAGAATTTATGAAGAATTTGCTAAAGTTAGAGAACAGATGTGGAAATCTGAAATATTCTATGAAGAAAAGGCAGTCGACCATACCTTTCGTTATTCTGCTTTGGCATTTTTAGTTGTTGAGTTACGTGCGACGCATGAATCGTTACATGCATTGGAAGATGCCATGCAGTCTTTTTCGATTGCTTATCATGAACAACGTTTCTCTATAGCCAAGAATTGGTTGCCCATGTTGGACGAATTTTTATTGCCATTTCGAGGTTATACAAGTGTTCCTGTATTGATAAAAGACAAGGATAACTTTCAATATATCATCAAATTTATGTTGGCATTGGCTATCATAGAGTTTCCTCCTCTTTTTGTAGCTCAGTTTTCCGATTCTGCCAAGAGTTTTATGCGAAATGAAAACGATATCTATGTGCTTATTTATGTTGCTATTCTATTTTGGCAAAGTAAGGAGTTGTCTGTGTTTAGAAGTCTTTTGTATTTCTCCATCACTTTTGTAGCTTCTGCATTGGCATATGCGGCAACAGTATTTACTCCCAATCATATCTACGGATTAACATTATGGTTAGCGCTTTGGACATTTATTGGTTTGTTGGTTGGCACTTGTTATCCTGCTTATATTATGGGCACTTTTCCTTTAGCATTGGCACAGTTTGGTATTATCAGCTGTGACTATAACAAGTATTCGTTTACTTATGTGGCATCTCGTACTGTTTGTGTATGCATTGCATGTGGAGTTGTATTCGTATTTTCTACTTTGATATGGCCGTATTCTGTTGCTTTAAAATGTCGCAAAATGTTGAGCAATGGATTGACGCAACTAGGACAGCTGTCCCAATTGGAGTGGCAAGCCTTTGAATGCGTATTTATGGGTCATCATTCGACTCCCAGTCTTGTGAAACAAAAGATGCACTCCATTGCTGGTATTTTATCGGGTGTTCGTATGTTGGTGCAAGTTGAATTGACTCCCAATTATCGTAGAAGTTCCATACCCACGTTGGTAGATGTGATAGGTTTTTGTCTCCGAAGATATCGAATAGTAACGGAAATAGTGGACATGAAACCGTTGAAGGAAAATTCCACATGTGACATGTATCAAGTATTTACCGAGCTGGTTCAACATTTGGAGAATAGCATAGCACATGTTTCCGAAATATTCTTATTGGCAAGTGAGCATATTATTCCTCCCAGTAAGAAACGCAAAAAGCCAGTAGAGTTGTTGAAATATTTGACAATTCTACGAAAAGACAAAGAAGATATTCTATTTGCATATGTACAAGGTAGACAAGAACTCTTTCGTCAGTGGCATTCTCAACGGTTGGACAAACTAGCACAACGAAAGGATAGTCTGGAACATCCATTTGTGAGTATCGATGATTCCTTTCGATTTCATTCTTGGTTGTATGCTTTTATAATTCTGCTGGACAGCGTGGAAATGATTGGACAAGTAATTGTTCGAATGAGATATTCACAAAATGACACATAAGACAACGTTGGACATTTTTTATGATGGCAACCATGTAGGATGACTTCGAACCAGTTGTTGAATATACTTTGCCATATCAGCACAATCACTTATTTCTACTAGTCTATCGGGTCCAACAACGATATCATTCAACTTTCTAGTAATAGCTCCATATCTTAAAATATTCTTATACAAATGAAGAATAATAATATAAAGAGACTTACCTTTCCTCGGTAACCAGTTGTAATTCATGATGACATCGATTAGACAACAACTAGATAAAATAGTTGATTTTCTAACCACTTTCCTCTCGTCACTTACCTCCAATCCAACTTTCCATTCACCAGGATACTGTTGAAACAAAGGCAAATAACCAAAGATATAGAGACCTAAACGAGCTCTCGAAGTTGCTACAACCCAACGCCGAATGTCTCTTATATGTCCGACATGTTTAGTTCGTACCATCGATAATAAAATATAGTCATTTTGTTGCCCTTGATATTTATCTACGGTAGTTGTCTTTGGCATTCCTAACGATGGATTCCAAGCAATGCGATGTTGCAAAACCTCTTTTAACAATTCTTTCTGTCCTTTATAAGTAGTCAAAACGGATATCTATGCACATACTGTTATTTCTACACAAAAGACATTATATTCTATATGCTTACCTTTTCTCTGGGATATCCCAATAATCTCATATATTGATAGACAGCTGCAATCCATTCAGCTTCTACAAGATTTTGATAGAAATAGGGTACAGGTTGAGATTCGCTCTGCCAATCACCAACGGATATCCACTGATATTCAAAGCGAAATCCGGGATTGGCCAGTTGAAAACTATAAAATATACATTCATGAGATTGGCCACCAAAGACATTGTTTTTGTACCTCGAACAGTCATCCATTGCAGTAGTCAAGTCTTTCAAATGAGGATAGCACCAACGGTATATATCCGCAATACTTGGTCTAGCTCTTCCCTTTATCCAATCAACAAAAAAAATGGAGTTGGATAAATAATAACCATAGAAAAGATGATGATGCCTTACTTGAACATCCAATACAATAGGACTTGCACCCAATCGCAATAGACGTGTATAAAGACTTTGTTGTAAGTTGCAATACTTTGCTAAAGCTCTACTTTTGACCACTGGAGGTAACTACAAACACATATACATGAAAATAATCGGATACTCAGTTCTCTCTTATCATTCTTTTCTAACCTGATGATGATCTCCTAATAGAATACAACGTTTCAAGCGAGGTTCATTACAGCCAAAATCTGGTTTTTGTAATATCATCGGAATAAAAGTTTCCACTTCCAATACCTAACTTAAAGTGATGGCTTTATTTACTCAAATGATTCCAATTTCCTTACCTGAGCACTCTCTTCCATAATAAAAGTATCGTATTTCAAACCCATTTCTAGATAATCCTTTCTACGTATGGATGCATGAGTACAAGTCATTGCAATAATTTTTGCCTAGAATATATTCTTTCAAATTAGTAATGCATAGCATATGCACCTTACTTGTTTCAACAACACATAATCTCCTCTCTCTTTCTGATTGCGAAGAAGTTCCAATGCTCTGAAGGCTTCTAGTTCCTCAAACAATTTATCCAAATAACGAAAACAACCCTTTGCTGATTGCAGGTCTTGTTGATAGGAATCTAAAACCCAACCCATAAATCAAACTTGTGTCTTAATATATATATATATATATACAAACCTCCACGGAAAATACTCGAAGCATCAGAATAGTGTTGTGAGAAAAACTTGTAAAATGGAAAATGTTGAGCTATCCATGAAGCATTGGATTCTTCTTCTTGTATTTGATCAAGCTGAACAAAGAATTCCCTTTTCAAAGGTAATATATGAGTGTGATATAACAATAGCGCATTTTCACACGAATAACCATAATCACCCTATTCTCCTCATAAGTATCCTAACTTTCACAACACAACTTACGGGTAATAACATGGAATCTGCTAAAACTTGCACTTGTTGCAAGTTATCCAATCTCTTTTGTAGCATATAATTGACTCGACCTTCTCGACTAAAGGAATCCATCAATCCCAACTCCTCTTCACCATGACCCAGTCTTAATATATCTTTGGGATCGATATCTCTCTATATCAATACAATATGAGAACAGTTTTGGATACTTTCATTCCTGCTTACTTGTAGAATCTTGACAAAAATATCATTCAAGGCATTGTTTGAATGGGTCACTAACAATATGCGTTCTTCTGGAAAAGAATGATAAAGATTGGAAATGATTTGAACAGCAACATCAGTCTTCCCTGTTCCTGGTGGGCCTACAATCTTTATGAAATGCTATCAACACTATCTCTCATTTCCTTTGACAACTTACGAGAGATAATCCTTGTTTCATGCCATGAAGGATGGCTTCCACTTGTTTAACTGTAAAAGGGACTTGATTATGCTTTCTTATAGGATAAGGACCTAAATATTCCTTTTCAAAAGGCACAGCTTCTACATGCAACATATTATTATTATTATTATTATTATGGTTGTCGTTATCTTTGGAATAAAAATGCCATTGCCAATAATCATCACAAGTCGCTCCTAATGAATGTTAGACTCTCTCTTTTGAAGAAGCAAGTCAACTCACCTGTCTTTGTAATAGAATAAGAAGGAATATTCATACTCTTCAAACAACTTTCCATATGAGATAAAGAAATAAAAGTATCTTCTAAATTGATTTGTTTTCCATGAAAGCATTCAAATGAAGACTCCCATTCTCCATAACTAGAATTCCACAACCACATTCAATATTCTCTCTCTCTCTCTCTCTATATATATATATATGTTTGTTCAAACTTACCCTAATAATGTGTCCAACAACCATTTGGGAATAAAACTAGAATAATGTAAAAAGAC
The DNA here is from genome assembly GCF_000341285.1 of Galdieria sulphuraria. Taxonomy (NCBI): domain Eukaryota; phylum Rhodophyta; class Bangiophyceae; order Galdieriales; family Galdieriaceae; genus Galdieria; species Galdieria sulphuraria. Next base: position 71,868 of record NW_005178412.1, read on the forward strand.
ATCCTTCAAAGTGTCCAAAACTCCTCGAAAGTTATTTTCTTGTGGTTTGCGTCTCATTACCAAATTAAAACTAGGCTTCTTCTCAATCTTTGCAACACGATATCAACTTGAACTTACTGGTCAGGACTATCCATAGAATATAATCCTTGCAATTCCTGTTGGTCCATCTGAAACTGAGTTGCATCCAAATATCCTCGTATGGTTCGTCTGGTAGAAACCGCTTTTGACAAATAAGATTGTTTTTCCATCCAGGGAATCTACAATAGTGACAAAATATCAAAACCAACTCTTCTATCTTACCTCGTTTCCATCAATATCCACAAGACCAATTACTTGAAAGGTACGAACTGCAACTATTCCATACCTTTCTATAAATCCAAGTTGTTCTTTTTGTTCAGTTCCATCCATTGGTTTCTATCATGATGAGAACAAATGCTTAAAATAAAAACTATACATATACCTGAATACTCAATAGAAATAATATATCATTCTCTCCCATAATATGATCCCATTCTTGTCTATATTTATCAGAAGAAGAAATAGTTTCAAGGTCATAAGAAATATCCATTTTCACATATTGAGGAACCTCCGAATCTAGTCTAGTAGGGGCTCTTTCATATATGGATAAGTTATTCAAAGGAATCATCATTCGAGACCATCCTAATATCACAAATCAACATCTATAAAGAATATCTTTCATCAACTTTTCAGTATACCTCTAAATTGAGTTCTTCCCATATCTCCTAAACAAGGATTTAGCCTCTCCAAAGCATCTTCCATTTCTTGACGTATAGAATATGCAGCTTCCATTCGAAACAATGTAAAATGTCGCAATACAAAATCCCCCATACTTAGATACTTCAATATATCCATCCATCAGTACACAGAAAACATAAAACAATGTTATTTACCTGTAAGTTGAGCTTGGGTAAGGCAAGTGGCTCATCTAAATATAATTCTTCTTCCAAACTGGAGAGAGTATCATCCCAAATATCCTTTTCGGTAGGATTCGAAGCAATATTCTATATGGTATGTGTCTGTTGCAATTGTATACTTAAAGAGGATCATAATATGCTTACATAGAAAGTTTCATATTTCCAAGGATAAAAACTGACTTGGTCTACAATGCATGCCACTAAAAGAGAAGAATCCACCTGAATGTTCTCACCACGATAGGGCAGACATTCTAATTCGATAGCAAGCTGAATCAATTGTTTCTCCGTCAGAGTATAAAGTTGACTTGACAAATAATCGGTATTTCTAAAGATAAAGACAAAATGGATATCAGTAAGTAAGAGATTGATGTTACTTACGTCAATTGAGAAGCTCCTACAACTGCCAATTCTTTCAACTTGGGTACGTGTTTGAATATCCATTTTTGTAATGACAAAATTTTGTCATGATATTCCAATAATACTAAACAATATTTCTTAGCAGCACTATGCTCACTTTCCAACCAGGGTCTTACATTCTTCTCGAGTCAAAGGTTCTCCATTATCGTTATCAATGGGAAACCTTTTATAGAAATAAAGCATATCCACAAAACTATTTGACAATTCAACAACAGCAAAATGATACAAACAACTAAACTTGCCTTTGTAAATTAGAAAGCTGGTCCCAATCTTGATGTTTACGTAAAAGCAATTTGAGCGATACATCGAGTTGATAGTCATTCAAAAAGACACAAAAGAAACGTCGGGTTGGCAACTGCCACAATAACTCAACAAACAATTCCAGAATCCGTTCCAAATAGCGTAGAGGATAAACATACTTGGTATAGTAAGAAACTGACAAGGATATAGAGAATCAAAACAACTCCTTACTTGTTGAGAATCGATTGCACTTTCAGACTGCCGTATTTGTATCTGAGCTTCTAAAGTTTTTTCTACTTGTCGTGCAAGGTAAGGAATAAAATCGGCCTCGATATAAGCTATAGCAAACATTAGTTTCCTTTCTACGAATAACAAGTCTTTACCTGTTCCTCTTTGTTGGCAATCTTGCTTCTTTACTTCAACCTTTCTCCACATTTTCTTCAGTTGTGGATATCTCTCAAGTTGCTTGCTTCGAGTGTCGGGAGAAATGTGAACAAAAAGAGATAAAGATATTAGAGGAAAAGTGTGCTTCCTCAAGCAACTCAAATCTTGTCTTCTAAACGCCAATAACAGAAAAAATACTCTTCTCTCTTGTTCATAATAGTCTAAACAACTACAACTGAAAACCTCAACAAACTCTCCCAAAAAAGCACTCATTTTCTTACTTTTCAGTAGGTATCGATAAAAGATGACGAAAAAAGGAACCAAAGATTTCTTCGTCGGTAATCCAGTCCCAACCATTTTCAGTAACCGTGTGACTTTCACAAACCATGTTGACTATGCTAAAGACGTGCAAGTCACTACAACTTCCAAGACAATAGCAAGGCCATAAATATAACCGCAAATATTCCAAATTATCCAATATACTGGCACTAGTAGTGTCTCTTGTAAAAGGAAACAAGTATTCCACTAATTTCTCGTCTCGCACAACGGGCTGCTGTTTTTCCAACCAAGTCTTTTTGGCTAACTGTACGAGTTGCTCTTCTTGTTTCATGTCTCAACTCACTCGTGGAAAAAGTTGAAATCAGAATGAATTTGTCTTTTTTCATTGATTGAAATGATGGCGTCACTGAGAAGGTTCAACGTGGTGGTAAAAAGTATCGATAGTTTACAAAACTATTGGAACAAATTTTATAGTTTTGAGCCAAGTAAGCCATTGAGGAGATGTTTACACCAATCGAATGCTCTCCAATTGTCCGTTGACCCAGAGGAAAAACCTAAGGACGACGAAACTAGCAAGAAGGAGTCTTCTCAAGTAGAACACAAAGATTCTGAAACTCAAGTAAAAGATAAATCAAAGAAAGAAACTTGGGAGAATTCTCAGTCCAATCCAATCAACACTTTCTCCAAGGTGGTACAAGAAACGAGTCCTCGACTACAGCCGGTTGATCTATTCCGAAAGTTTCGTATTTGGATGATACTACGTGCCTTGCGTAGTATTTGGGGAGAAGAAACCTTTACTGAAGAATTGTTCTTAGATGGTGCGTCGAGTGCTTTAACAACAGTTTTTGATTGTTTGGAAAAGAAGGACTTGGCTTTGTTAGAGTATGTAAAAAGTAGTTTTTATTGAAAGACTTATTTCGTTGTTTAGAGACGCACTAGGAGAGGAAGTATACAATGCTATGAAAGAACAAATAGAACAGGCAAAAGAACAACCGCACTTTACATTGAAAGAGATAATTGATAAGCAAGTGTCCAACGCTTTTCGGTATATCGATGTTCCAAAGAAAATTTCTTTTGTAGCTCTAGATGTTGAGTTTCTTATGAAACTTGTCATTCGAAATCCAATGACTCTATCAGAAGAGAAAAGCAAACCAGAAGAATATTATGGAGTCACTGAAGTTCGTTTTGAGAGTCCCCTTAGTCAAGTACCAATAGATCCCCAAAAGAAAATTCAAATAATCAAGGCAGACTTTGTAAAGGAACCAGATTGGAAGCTAACCAAAATTCTAAAATGAGTAAATATTTGTTGTATTTTTAGTCTATTGGTTGGATATGCTATTTGGTTTGTTGTACTTCAAATGATAAAGTCTTCCATAGTTGACATAAAGCATCTTTTCCTATGTGTCATATAAAGAAAACCTCAAGACTTTTAGAACTTGGAATCCTTTTATACTTTTTGATATTGTTATATGGAAGAATGGCTTCTGTAAAAAAGTGATAAATAGTGAATCAAATGGATTAGCCTATATTATTGTGGATGACAATGAAATGAATGAATATAATTTGTTTTCCTTTATAGACTAGAAAAATAATGATATTATACTCTTTATGGAATCAGCGATGCTTCATCTTGTATACAATATGGATATCTTTTTGTTCACAGAATTATGACTAGAATCGTAATTTGAATAAATATTTTCTTGTGTAGTTTAGTATAATCGAAATCATTAAATACATCAGATAGGTTTGGAAATATAGTGACAAATGTGCTTAGTCTTTACCAATTAGTTTGTCGAAATGGTTTGTAAGGTCTCCTTAAATGTGTTGATCTTTAGTGAAATCTGCAAAAAGCCTATCCAAAAATTGCCAGATATAAGGCCTATGATAAAGTTGTTCTCATGAGAAAAAAAAAGTCAGAAAACTTGAGGTGAATGCAATATTCTTCTAAAAGCTTAATTAATTTCTACCAAAAAGAAAAAGATATTTGAAAGCAGGGCAGTATGTGTAACAAATGTATGGATTTCAACTCTTCAATAATTTTGTTCGATAGAAAAAGAATGCTATTTTCTATTTTGTTATCTCCAAGGTAACGTTCCACAATATTTGAAGCAAAGTATTCCAAGGGAAAATCAAGTTTTCGGTTGCAAGCCTTCCATAACCTTTGACACGAAATCTTCATAGGATAGGGTTTAGTCCACGGCATTGCATTTCTCACTATGATTACTCGTTACTGTGAAGTTGCTGTTTCTAAGTCAAAGGCCACATGTTATCTCTTCCCAAAATTATCTACACATTTCCTCTATTTGAAATTCTATAGAAGAAAGTGTTGTAATGCTGCTGTTTCAGCTGTGGAAGTGATCTTGCATTATCGACATTGAACGGGCCTTTTCCCCTTACGATGCTAAAACATTAGTTTGAAAAAGAATTTGTTCACAAGTATGGGTCTGATCATCAAGGGTGTTAAATAACGAATAGATTCAATATTCTCATTGCAAAGAAAATAGCATAAATTTCACGAAGACAAGAAGCGCAAAGATGGAGCTTCACTAAGTGCTACTACATATATATATATATATATATATTTATTACTCTTTCTAGTTGTAACTGTCTTCTTCTTGACCACAACATTCGTCCAAGTCAGGATCAAATATTGCCATCTCCTCAAAATTCTTGCTTTCGCCATGCAATTTCTCCTTTTCCATATTCAAGTCCAAGTAGTTCGTTCATGCCAAGATCAGGTATTTATATCTCACCAAGACGGCGGAGACTTTGCTTGGAGATAACGTTGCTGAACCAGTTAAAGACGAAAGAACTTGAGACATGCTTGCACTTTCCCAAAAACAGTTGTGATAGTGGTATTTCTCTCAGAAGCTAGTTAGTTCTTCATCTTTTATGTGCTTTCACAGAGACGTTCGATCAGCATAGCGAAGAAATAGGTCATTGTACCTCGAACCAGTAATCTTCTAAAATACTCTAGAACAAATATTTTGCAGGTAATCCAGATTCTAGGACTCCTCAAGCATTCTCTCAACAATTTTCCATATTTGCGGAAATGTAATTGCATTCATTATTCTGAAAGCATAAATTCTGGTTGGAAAGGCCTCGGCAGAAATCATCAAATATTGAAGAGAGTCAAAGAGGAAACATTGAAAAATGCCAGACAATATTATTCGAATGATATAGACAAGGTGTTGAGACTTCAGTTGCCAAAAAATTCCAACATAAATCCAACCTATACCTACTGGCCTCAATTATAAGTGTTTGAAACCAGGCGAAGCCATTGAAAAGATTCGTGTGACTGTCTCTGTCTGAAGATACATTTGTGAGTCTGTTATACGAGTGCGATAGATAGGAACAACAATAAGTGAAAGAGTTGCGATAGCAAATACAACTCGCGTGATTTGTCAACGCTTGCAACCAAAAGACAACCCATCAACATAAACATTGCAAGAAGCTGACAGATGCACAATTTCTAATGACTGCCGTTCCATTACCAATTGGTGATTCGTTCTTCTCTTTTGTTGTATAGACATCTTCACTATCTTTTATGACTTTTGGAGCGTTCCATATCATTCACAAGGCACCATTTACTTCTGTACCATTTTGTATACTATTCCCATAATATTTGTGAGAAAAACCAACCGCGAGAAAATAAGAAGCCTTTTTTTTCTTTTGAAATATTCAATTATAATCCAAGCATGAGCAAACCAAACAAACTCCATAGAGCATGGATATAAACCTAGGAAAGAGGTCTTTTTACAAGGTGATTAAATAATTGGTCACGCTGTACACATTATTATTTTCAGAGACTGTTTCGTTGACACAGAAAGTCATGAACCTAAAGGAAAACTCCTTTGTTTCATCTTCTTCTATGTTAGGTTCGTAGAAGGAAACTTATTAAATAGCCGCTGAATCAATATCATTGGTAAAATGTATAGTGATATGAGAAAGAGGTTGTTTATTCCCTGCTATAATATATCCTTTCTCATGTTGATATAAACACCAACTCTTCTTTCATGACGACTCTCAAATAGCTTTGATTGTTCTAGAAGACTGTCCCATTGACACATTGAACCTATTCTGAATAATAGGTCATTTGCCCAAATGGAACTTTCAGTTATCCACTAGACAAAAGCCATCGTTGAAGCCTTAGAAATCACAATTTACTTTAAGAAAGTTGTTACAGGTGATTATACAAGAGTTAAATAAAAACAATAGAATCTATGAAGAAATCAAAACCTCTCATGTTACAGATTCTTTGCTTGTTTATAGCTCTATATTGCTGAGAATTGAGAAACTCTGGAGTCTCTTTCTTAGAGACTTGTATTTTGTTTATCATTTGAACATTCTCACAGATGTCCTTTACAAGGTTTGGAAAAGATGGCTACTTCTTTCGATATGTGAGTTTTTATTGTCTGATGAAAATATAAATGGTTTGTGGATTGTATTTGGCAAGTTGATTGTCATAGCAAGGGTTTTCGACGTTGATTTCGAAAAGTTAACCTATAATCAACAACACAAATCTAGTTAAACTTGCGATTATCAGAGTTGTGGATTTGTATCAACTTGAAGCAAATAGTTCCTTTGATCGTTCTCAATCGAAAGGTATATCAGAGTCGACTAATTTTGTGTCTTTACATCGATAAGGTCCACTTCAAGCTGCAAAAAGTTTTCTAGAACCACCAAAATATACTTAGAGCACTACTTGTACAAATTTATTGAATCAATCGATAGTGGTACAAGTCTGAGACTCCAGGAAGCTGCCATAGACACATTGCGGAACTAAAACTAGAAAAATGGTACGTTGAACAACTTGGCACAGAAACACCCCAAACTTACATAGTACTTTTTCAATTTTGAGCAATACCCAGCAACTAGACTCTGTGAAAAGTAGAAAAAGTTCAAAAGACTGTACATTTCCTCTATTGACAGATAAAGATTAATCCATAAGCTTAGCTTGATCATCCTTTTTTATTGACAGTAGTAACGAGAGAACGTCAAAAGACTTGTGGTTAACGAAGAAAACTTTGAAAACTGTTAAAACTTGCTCAGAAGATTAAGACCTTTGTACTATTAATGCTACCACTATCACCTCATAAGGACTCTCAAGATTCTTATGTCTGAAAGATAAGAACAAGCCAACCTCGACTTTTGCACTTGTTTATACTTTTTGTTGTTCGTTCTTCACATCCATTTTCTTGACTACTCAAAAGCAATCTATTCTAACATAAAAATATTGTCTTTAAAGATTAAAACCAGTCATAGTTGGGTTCTTCTCTTTTGTTCTATAAAGGAATGAACAGTTTCATACTAGTAGGAGGCTGCTTACAAAGAGTAATCATGTTTGGGATATGTCAGATAGATGTCTTTGTATACTGCATAATTGTCTTGTGGAAAGAAGCCAACAAATGACAATTCTGTGGCAGAAGTAACCTGAGATTCGAGTTATCTTGATCTGGGCCCCTGGAAGTTCTCTTCATGTATTGAAGAATTTTTTTGGTTCTTTCATGTGTTTTGATGCTCGGAGAATGTCTTCAGATAAGTTATTCTTATCCAAGTACTTATATAGTACAAGTTCCTAGAGGACTGGATGTCCATGTTGTGTTAGGAAGTAAGGTGTTGATAAATAACCGTACCTTGTACAAGATCCTTTCCACTTCCTTATTTCCTCCAGTGAATATAGCAACCGATATTCCAGATTGTAGAGAATCCGGTTTTGAAGAAACTATTTTGAAAGCAAATGATACTTTACTGGATACAAGTTTCATACCCAGTTTGTGTGCATTAGAAAATGTTTCGTTGATAGAAGGAAGAGTCTATGAGTCTGTTCAAGGAGGTCATCGTATTCAGTTTCAAGGGTATTTAGAAGAAAACTCGTTGGATCGTTTTTTGCAAGATGACGCTCCTGCTTCTTTCCTCAGTCAGATAGGACAAGTCCGACCGAGAGTTTATCGTTCGTTTGATAGTTTTGGTTTACNCGTGGTGACAATACCTGAAGTTGTCCACAAAGCCAGATGTTTGGTTATTGGTGGAGGTGGTGCAGGTGGCACCGCTTTTGGAGACACAACTGTAGCGCCTGGAGATAAATTGAAAGTGTATGTTGGTAAAGGTGGAAGTGGTGGCAACCTAGGCTGTGGAGGAGGAGACGGAACGTTTTCGGGCTTTGTCAGGTTGTCTGGTGGCGATTGTAGAGATGGGAACCCTGGCAGTACAAGTGGTCCGGGTAGTGGTGGTACCGTTGGTGGTGCAGGTGGACGCACTGTAAAAGAAGAAGGTTCTGGAAGTAATGGAGCTGCTTCACAAGGTGGTTCCGGTGGCAATCCATACGAGTACGAGTTGTATAACAATGGAGAAGGAGGCATATGAGGAAGTTATTTTGGAGATGTTGGTCAACCTGGCAAAGCTGGTCTGATTCACGTTATTTTTGAGCCTTCTTCATCTGTCATGGATATAGAACATTTTCGGAAAGAGTATGAAAAACTTGCTCAACGCTGCCGTTTTTTTTGGTTATTGCAGGTGGTCTCTCACATTTATATGAGACTCCTGATGAATACTACACTGAAGCCGTCTCCAATATATAGATGGACATCGGTGTTGTTTTGTGGTATATTGTTTGCTTATTCCTCAAAATATTCGAGTGTTTGTTGTATGAGACAGCTTTACGACTGCTTTGACTCTTTTTGTGGATCTACTCTGGACAGCACATAACGCGAATCTTTTATTTAGGACCTGAAACGAAAGAATAAAAGTTTCGTGAAAGATATTATCATGGTAAAATAAGCACTTTTTCATCAGAAAACTGCGAACCCTTTGAGATTTGGCAAAGTTATCTATATCTTCAATGAAATGCTTACCACATATTGCTAATTGGTTTTGCAACTCACAGTTACAAACTGTATTTTAGAAAGAATTTTTTTTGGTTTTGACTATGTCAAATTCAAAAGAAAATTCCTGCCATAAAGAACCTATTTGAATGAGAAAGTTTGGCTTTTGTATATTGATTATGCAGTATTTATATCGAGTTGAAAACTACGTTGATAGCACAAGTTACGTTATTGTCACTATGAGAAGGTTTCTAAATGCATCCGGCCATTTTTACGTAAGCTTTGATGACAATAGAAGAGCTTCATTTTATTTTGGCTCTTGAATACTTTTCCTGACTATCCACCAAAATTATTATGAGAAAGAAAAGTCGAAAACAAGTCTGATGTTACTTTGTGTTGGTTGAATGCATAGTAAAATTCCACAAATACTCGGGTATAATCAACAAAAGTGTCTCATTTATGTTAATGAAGAAAAAACGGTCTGTTTGTAGTTTTAAGAAATTGAATTTTTCTAACGAAAAACTCACATGTGACTTGTAAACAACTCCTTCTTCCTGTGTTCTTGCTATTTCCTAAGGTTTTGTTTCAAGCTTGTAAGTTTCCACTTCATTCAAAACAGATTCGTAATGTTTAAACTGGAACTGCAATTTTTTCTCAATGGAGAGACAAGCAAGTTATTCCCATTAAATATTCAAATGTGCTTAGGATTATAGCTGTTTCTTCAATCATTACGGAGAAGGAGTTTCCGTGGATGTTGACTGAAAAATCTATTTTTCATTTCATTCATTTTGAGTTGTCCGGATCTGACATACATCGCTTCTCGTGCAGAAGAGATATGTGCTGTATTTTACTTTTGGTCAACTGAAGCAAAATTTTGTGAATAAGTTGATCTGATCCAATTTTGCTTTGAAAGCAGATGGGAATACATTGTCAAAGCTTCCAATATCATAAATAACGACAACTCTTGTCTATTTCATCACATTCCTTTTCAACACGGAAAAACCTTCAACTATATCGAAAATTAACTGTCACATGCATAACACGCATCGGGAGCAAATACACATTTGTGAGCATGATGAACAGCAATCAGTATGGATGGAACAGCCTGTTGAGAGTTTTCACAAATAACAACAAGATGAAAACAATTTGTTTGGTGACAAGAGAAAAATTCAAACTTGTCATATGCAAAAGATGTCCATTGAATATGCTCATCTGACTGTGGCATTTGTAAACTTTTTCATAATCGCCATAAGCTCCTTGTCGACCACATTCAAGAAGGCAATTTAACTGCATTACCGAGTGATTCGCCAGAATTGAAGGCTTCCACTCATTGCAAATCATTCGGCACGTTGGACAGGCTGTATTTCCGACCTTGAGCGCAATCTCTACAGAAGACATTTCTACAATTCTCCAAACAACAAGAAGAAATTTGAATGCTATACCAAATAGCACAATTGAGATATTTTCTTCCAAATAACTCAATTTCTTTCTAACATCCTCTGGTTGGACATATTTGGTAAAAATAGCTGGCCATCTCAATGGATGGATAAATAGGGCAGCTTGAAAAATATGCTGCATATGCTTTCATCGATATTACATGTAGAGGATAAAAAGTAATGTGTCATCTTTCCATTCTGTGTCGCAGTGCATCAGAAAATATCGATTCGAGCAAGTAAAATCTTCCTAAAAATTCCCTTCTACTCCGTAATGATATCATGCTGTAGTTACCAGATACGTTCTATCATCTTCATTTGATGATAAGACGCTGAGAACATCAAGGTAAAATGTTTATATACCGTTAAAAATAACAAACTTCGAATTGTAGAGACTCCTTCGATAAGCTCTTTCGGTTGGAAAGAAAGTAACACGCAATTCATTCTGGTGACAGGTAGACGAAGATTAACGACAAACAGAGAATATATCGCAACAGGTTTCCAAGTTTTACAGATGGGCCAAGTTGATCTGAACTAGTAGTTTTCATTGAAGAATTACAAAAATTTTTAAGCGAGAGTTGAGCTTCGTCGTTGTGAGCTTAATTTATTCATTATACAAATGGTAACAGTAGAGAGCGTCATTCAAAATAAGCAGCTGTGGCTACAGAAATAAATTCCCTCAGGCTTGATAAAGTTATTTGACAAAGTCTCATAATATAACCCAATGTAGGAGACTTTTGAAAGTATTTGACTCTGTAAAACTTCTCAGATATTAAAACAAAATATTCCTAAATATTTTTGGAAAGAGATAAAACTATTTCTTGTAGGGTTGAAATGCCAATATTTCTCGAATGTGGATTATCCACAGATTTGAAAGCGTTCCTTAAATTCGATAAAACGTCTTTGCCAATAAAGTTTTCTACATCAGCTTCAGAAAGAATAACCAATTCACAGTTGTGAGGAATCACGAAATCTTCAACACTATCGCCAGATGAATAACAACGACTAGAATAATTCAAGTCCTCAGATACGTTGGTTGCTAACTGAGTACTCATAATAATCAACATACAATGCCATGTAGAATGACTAGTCAATACTTGATCATGCACTGGTTTTAAAAACTTGTGAGCTTCTTCCAAAATTTCATTCCATCGAATACCATTACGACTCCATCGGCCTTTACAAGCAATACCCACAATCATCAAGTTCTTCTCATTCGTTCTTCCATGCAACTTGAATAATATATCTGGACTATGAAAAGTTGAATGAAATGGAATATATATCTTTCCAAATTCTAACATTTCTTCCACTATCCTTTCCCATTCATCATTGCTTCCAAATGTCATTCTCTCCATTCCTGATACAGCTCTGGTATAATGTATAGATTTCATATAATAAGCAGCAGATTCGGAAGAAAATTGGAAATTCATTTCATTCCAAACACAAGACAATTGACCAAGAGTAGAAAACATTGAGCTGTTTGTAGGACGCCGAGAAAAATGTAAATAAAACAGTGTAGCAATAAGACCTTCAAAAATTCGACATTTCGACTCATAAAAGAAATCAACAGATTGAGACTTGAGAGTCTGTAAAAGTAACCATTCTAAACGATCATCCTTTAAGCCTTGGTCAATATATTCAATCAGTAACTTGGGAATCAACACTTCATAGCGTTCGTTGCGGTCTGGGTCTATAACCAATCGACGATAGAGACACATATCTGTAACTAGATCAAACAAAAACACATCAGAATTGGAGCTCATTTGCACAGTTTCATCAAAATCAAATCGAATACGATACAAAGATAATAACGTAAGCATTCTTAACAAGCGCTTACGCTGCTCACTGAGACTTATCAGACGAGGTAAGAATGGAGCAACACAATAATTTGTTACTAAAAAACCATTCATTATGATCAAGAAGGTTTCCTTAGATAATAAGAAATTGCTGTTGGATGATTTATACAGCAAAAGGTAACTGATTGCTCGAACAAGTAAACCAGGAACACCACCAGTCAATTCCAACAACAATTCTGCAAGTTCACTAGTTGAGAAGTCTTCGTGACAAAGAATTTCTGAAACCTTTGGGCTCCCAGGGAATAAAAAGCAAGAACTTTTCTCCAAATGTTCCACGATACTATGGTTCTCAAGCGGCGAAAGAGGAATAAACACTAACTGAACCCTTGAGACTGAAGCTACGTAATTATATATATTTAAGCCTTCACTTTTCCCAACAACTATAAAAAACAAGTCGGGTTCTTTGCACAATTGACTAATGATACCGAAAAAGTCGTTGTAAGGTCGAACCACACCTTTGTCATTCTTCTCCAGTTCAAAAAAAGTTCCCTTTGTATCAAACACACCAACTTCATCAAATGCCACAAGAAGATATTGATCGGAAGGAATGTTTAAGATTGAACGGATTTTCTGGACCAAAGCATCACTCCTAAGTTTTAGTTCCTTGAAACATTCGTCCGGGTCTGGTTGCGGAAGACCTGATTGCAAAAAAGCAGCCTTTACTAACAAATAGTAGACTGCCCACTTTAGGTTGCGTTCTTTCGGTTCTGTGGGCTCCAACTCCCTCAAATCCACAAAGAGCAATGAAGCCCTTTTCAGCTTCTCCAGGAAACCTCTTCGGTTGGCCTTCTCAGACTCACCAACGTAATCGAGACCTATCAGTGCACTTTCACCCATATTATTCACCAGTTCCAAGTAACTTTGTACGAATTTCGTCTTCCCACT
>NW_005178411.1:0-12239 GCF_000341285.1 Galdieria sulphuraria
CGTTCAGCAGTTGAAGCTTCAGAAGGAGTCTCTAACGTTGAGCGGTCATTTTCTGATTGGCTGCTGTTTGCTTTGAAATGTTCTCCGATTGTGCTTCCGAACCATGCAGCTGAAGTTGCAGAACCTGTTTGTACCAAGCAATGACTGCTTGACTGCGGAAGAATATTGGCTTGAAAAGAACTTGGTTTGCTAAACATAGAGAAGTTTTCTCCCATAGAAGGAGAAGTATATGAGAAACTACTTGTCATAGTTGCAGCAACTGTTTGATTATCTGAAGTACCTTTTGTTTCAGAGCCTGTGAGGAAACTACTTTTGTCATCTTTCGCATGAGAAGTAGTGAAGAACGTAGACTGCTCTTCCTTTTCATCGTTATCCTGTCCACTCTCACCTTGAGATTCCAAACGATTTTGAATGAAATTATCATTTTTGGAATGTCCGTCGTTCGTTCTGGTCCATGTACTATTTCTATCATCCTTCGTATCAGAATCTTGAACTTGTTCCTTTCTTGCTTCAATTGTAGCATGAGCAGATGATGCTTCATTGATGACGGACACAGAATTCTTCTGAAATGCGTTATTATCGGTGAGATTCTCCGACTGTTCAATGATGTTGTTATCGTTCGGTCTTGCGTGGTCGACACTATCAAAACTCGTCAGTAACGAACTTCGCGAATGTTCTTCTGTTTTCTTATTTTCTCGAAAGTCCAAATTGTTATCTTTTTCTTTCAACTCTTCTCGTGTCTTCCAATCCAAATTATTATCGTTTGCCTTAGCTGAAGGGGAAGAAACCATATTTTCTATACTCTTATCGCTCATCAAACTCTTTGTTATACTTGAGATTACTGGAAAGTGCTGTGAATAACTCTGCTGTGGAGTTTGACTTTCGAACTGCTCTTCGTTACTTTTCTTCGTATATGTGCGAATTGTATTTGAGGGTTCTTCTGTTGAATCGGCTTTGTCTTCAACTTCTCTCGCTACCTCCTTTCTGGAAGTTGTGTCGATATGCTTTGCGAATAGATCCTTGGCCAAATTGACACTAAACTCCTTATTGTATCCTTGGTCTTCTAATGTGTGCTCCGAATGGTTGTCCGGTCTGGGTTCTTTAACGTTCTCATTAGAATGTCTCCCACTCTCATGATGGGCATGGATACTTCCAGTTTCTAAACAACTATCATTCCAATCCTGTGAAAGCTTGCTTTCTGTCTGTGTTCGATTCTGCTCTTCTGTCCTATGTCTCTTCCTCAAGGAATCTAAAGTGACTGGCGGTGGCTTTTTTCTCTCTGCACTGTTACCCGCAATTCTTTCCAAGGTTTCCAGAATTTTCCTAGCAGTATCACTTGCTGAAGCTTTAGATGGTGTAGGTGATATATTCTTCCGAAAATCATAGATGCGTTCCTTCCCTATGTCCCAATTCCTTTTTAAACCACTTATATCTGCTGTTTTGGTCCAATCACTTTTGCCTGAAAACAATGGCTGCGACTGTAGTGTATCCTGCTTTCTGAAGTATCTATTTTCTGAAAGAGTCCCTTTTCGCGACACAAATGAACTTGACTGCGAATTATTTCTGTTTGTTGAAACTATCGGAGTAGTAAACGCACTACCTGATATAGATATCCCTTGTTCTGACCCTTCTGGCTTCGATTCTGACTTTTTCTTGTCAATCTCTGTGGCACTAGAACCCATGAAAGTTCTTACAACATCTACTGGAGTAAGAGGATTCCCAGTTAACTCCGTTTGCCTTGAAACAGTCGGACGAACAGGAACTGGAGTTAACTTCGGAGTGCTTTTCGGAGAGTGTTCGTCCACTTTTTCAAAAGGTAGCACGTCCATGGAGTAAACTCGTTGACGCTTCAAACTTGGCTGACGAATGGGTTGAGATGAAAATGAATCAACATCTTCCCCTATCGAGACTTCTACTATCTTCATAGTGCTCAATGGCTGGTTGCGTTTTCGTCGCTTTGGATCTGAGGGTGGAGTTCTCGTACGCTTTCTCACACGGGAAGAGCCAACTGCACCACCAAATGGGTATTCGGAAATGGCAAGTTGAGATGAAGGTTTCTGAACTGCGTTTTTCAATATATTCTGATATAATTCATACTCTTCGACACTTATAGTTCTCTGTTGACTTTGAAGATGTTGTAAAACTGCTCGAGCGAGAGCAATTGTTTCCATAGAATACAGAGAGTGTTCTGCAGTCTTTCCTGATATCTCTGCTTTCATACCTTCTCTGTCTCGACCTCTCTTTAACTTTGAAGAAATACTTGCTTCTCTTGGTCCCTTAACTTCCCTATTCTTCTGTTCTGTGTTCTCTGGTAAATCAGGCTTTTCCTTGCGACTCACACTTGCTTCTGAAGCTGTTTCTTGAGACTTTACATAATGACGAAGCTTTCCCATAAGCTGAGTTTTTTTTCCAGTTGCCTTGATGCCCAACCTTTTACAAAGAGAGCGAAGTTCTTGGTAAGATATAGTCTCTGAAAAGTCTTCACTCAAAGCTTGGGACAATTGGTCGTCGTGAACTCGAGCTGCTTCTTGAATACTTGAATTTGTTTTTCTTGCATTTTTTGCTTTAACTATTACTGGTTTTTGAGAAGTTTCCTGAGGCCGCTTCCCAGAAGACTCTCTGGTGTACTTTCTTCGACCCTTGGCTTCAGATTTTGCACTATTCAATAAATAGTTTCCTTCTCTAGTCGTCTCTGTATGTTCACTGTTTGCTGGTGTTTGCATTCCACGAGACCGAGTTATGATCTGACCTCTTTCGCTTTCTTCAAGGCTGGACCCACTCAAAGCTTTGTGATAGTCATAACTTCCTACCCCTCTGGTGGATGTTTGTACTGACAGCTGTTTAGGCTCTGTTTGCGATGGGTTTTCTTCCTCCCAGTGCTCGTTCTTGGTGTGGTCGCTCGTCTGCGACTCCAACTTGTTACTTTGCTCCCATTCCGAAGTTTGCAACCACTCGTCTTCAAATAAGTTCCTCCTAGGAGTATTCTCTTCCCCGCTCTCTCTAGAGGAATCACAGTGCTCCCCTTGAACGGACCTTTGTGTACTTTCTCGAACATTCACTCTCTTCACTAACGAGGACAGGTAAATACGAAACTTCCGAAACAAGCTAGAACGCCCTTTAGGAGAGGAGTCTGAAGCCACCATGTCTTCACTCGACTTGCTCTTCTCTCTTTCTAGCCTTTCTAAAGAAGAATTTTCTGCCGCGC
The DNA here is from genome assembly GCF_000341285.1 of Galdieria sulphuraria. NCBI lineage: Eukaryota > Rhodophyta > Bangiophyceae > Galdieriales > Galdieriaceae > Galdieria > Galdieria sulphuraria. The sequence goes on from NW_005178411.1 coordinate 3,206, forward strand.
TCGATTCCGAAGAAAAACTCTCTGTTTCACCGTTATGAGAAGAACCCGCCATTTCCGTACTTTCTGAAACATTCTTAGTACCTGTTCTCAATGTTCTTCTACGAAGTTCCATGCGTAGTTTTCATAGAACAATTGTGTTTGGAACGAGAACGTTCGAAACGACGGATCGTCGTCTTTTACAAATCCCACAAGAGAGAATAAAGATGAACATGATATACTGTCATTTCTTGGGGGTTATTATCCTTGACGTCTGGAAAATAATAACAAGAACTGTTTTCAAGAAAGAGAATTTGTTTATATTGGTAAATATTCATACGAAGGTTGTTACACAACCCACAATGGTGAGATATCGTTGAAGCAATCTAACTGCTTTTTCAAAAACAATCGAATGAGCTGATGAACTTGCTCCATACATTCTTCCGTAATGAAATGGGCACCGGACAACATGATATAGTTTCCATTCAACTCACGAGCAAAGTTTCGACAACCATTTACAGAAACCAGTTGATCATATTTCCCAGAAATACATAAAATGGGAAATGAAGCGCGACGAATTTTAGTCATTTCTTCACGACAAAGACGATGAAAGAGAATCGCATGTAACTGTCCCCAAATGCTCATGTAACGAGGAAGAGAATACTTTTCTCTTTCTTGTTGTTGCTTTATAAAACGCCATCTTGGTATAAGAGCACTGTTATCTTTCGTCAACTCAAGTAAATAATATTCCGAATATTTGAAATAGATTTCAAAAAATATTCTTACATGGTTATTCCTTTCATTACAACTTCGATGGCGACATAATGGACAAACTCTTAAGAATACATAGTGAGAAATAACACGCATCACAACTTTTAACGTTCTCCAACCAGGCAATAGAATATGAATACCGCATTTTGGAGTGGAAAGTAAAGTTAACGATAAGACTCTTTCTGGGTATACGCTGGCCGCTTTGGAGACTATCATTCCACCCAAGGAGAAGCCGATGAGATGGACTTGTCCTCTAGAAAAGTTGTTCACAATATGCCAAACATCGTTAGCCATAGTATCCTAAATAAACAAAGATAAAAAACGAACTGGGGTATAGCAAAGTTCTGAATACCGTTGAATAGCCACCTTGGTTGGACCATAAACGATAACTTGAGCAACGACCTGAACCAAAACCTCCTGAATCCATGAAAAAAGTATCAAATTGGAATCAAAAGCTGCATACTGTTCTCTAAACAAAGAAAACTGAACATTTCACTATTGGCAATATTCTGTATAAGACAGTTCCACATATCCATTCCACAAGAGAAACCAGGAACGAGAACAACTAACTCTCCACCTTTTCCATATCGACGATACTCCGTCTCAGTTCCATCACTCTGAAGGTAACTTCCTGATTCATATTGTACTCTAGATAACTGCATCTACTTTAAATATCTAATTTCAAAAAAAAAGCTTAATAAGACGGTTTGTTGCTTTACCCAACTAAAGCTGAACAAAAAAAGTATCAAAACTCTACAAAATTTCTGTCAACAGTGTTTCATAGGAAAATCCGAGTCTTGAATATAAAAAAAAGGAAATTCCTACACACAAATGTATTTTATCAAGAGCATTTCGACAAACTTCAAATCTTCAAAGCAAAAAACCATTTATTAGATAGGAACTTGACAAAAAGCTCTCTTCATCTGTTCGTTTATGAAGAATCATAAAAGCCAACGGACCTCAAGCACACGATGGTTTCTATTTCCAAAACTTGCCAGATAAAACGGCTCCAGTTCTTGCATCATGAGGCTTACAAATAGGATGGGCATTCAACCACTTGCAAAAAGTATCCATCCTTCTACCTCGAACACTGTCAACCGAAAAGTCTAAGGCAGATACTCTACCAAAACGTTCCATCACAATAACCCGATCCTTTTCAATCAGGTCTAGTTTTTGAATGGGATTCATATACTTTGTCAACAGCCGTTCTTCGTCTACTTTACTAAATTCCAACGGATTGTTGATCAACTTAACTGAACCATCCTCCCATCCAAGTAAAAATTTATAGCTATCACTTGCTATGCTAGTAATGGAAAGATAGCTTGGCGATAATATTTCAATGCCATTCCAAGGACCACATTCTGGCCAATACAATAAAGAACCGTCACTATTTCCTGTTACAATTGAGCCATTGGATAAAACTTGCATACAAGTGATGCGTCTCTTATATTTCAGAGAGAGAGCGGAAATGGGTTCAGACAATACTGCAGTTATTCCTCCAACTCGAATATCCCAAATATGAATAGCCTTGTCACTTGCGATGTAAAATACTTCAGGCTTACTTCTATCTCTATCCACATGAACAATAGTTTGAGGGAGTTTAACATCACCACCAACAATGTGCCTTGGAGAGTCCAAACGATCCAGAGACCAAAGCTTGCCAAAGTTATCCCGACCAAACGAAGCCATAAGGCGCGTATTCTCAACTAGTCTCAAACATATAATAGAACCTATATGGGCTCTAGTCATACCGACACACTTTCCAACTGTCGTATCAAAAACGTTGATTCTTCCTTCCACTGTTCCACTAGCAACAACTTGGCTGCTTGTCTAAAACAAGAAGTTGTTGTCTTCCCTTGTCAACAAAGCAGTTTTACATACCTCAATACAAGATACAGCTCGATGGGTTTTCTTATTCAGCTTGCGAACACTTTTCCCTTCCTTTCCTTTCCAACTAAGGATGGCGCCATCTTGAAACCCGAGGAAAAGAGAGTTGTTCGCACTATTCCAAGCTGTGCAAGTACAAAGTGACCGAAATTGAATATCAGATATCTCTTGAAACTGTTTTCCGCATTGAATAAAACTCTTTACGCTATGTCCAGAAGCGACTATAAAGGATCTTTTAGAGTGAAAGACGCCTAGTGTAGCTTCACTATCCAATTTCAAAGGAATAACAGAAGGACATATATCTATCCACAAACTTGTAAACTCCTCACAAGACTGAAAGAGGAGTTTTGAGTTGCCAACGCAAGTGTCTTTTTGAACAAACGGGTATTTTGCCACAAGTAGGTTCTTCCATATGAGGGAATAGCTATTTAGTCGACTTCGAAGACTACGACAAGTTGCCGCCAAAGCTAAAATATCTCTGAACACAAGTTGTACGCATATTTCAACGAGACAGTCATCTGATAAGCTTTCCAAGGTCGTCGTCAACGTGTTGTTTGATTCACAATGGCCAACTTGAAATCCCAATCCGTTCTTTATTTCTCATTTTGAGGAAAGTGTGAATCCTCCTCTTGTGGACATTCGAGCAATCGAAGGATATATACTAATAACGGAACTCCAAGTATCAAACCAGAAACTCCTGCAATGTGTTCTGAAATATAAAGTACTATTAGCACTAACAGTGGTTGTAGCTTCAGATGTACCGAATATATTTGTGGATTAAGCACATAGGCTTCGATGAGATGAACAATAATGACCATAGAAACGACTGAAGCCATCTTTTGAATACCGTATTCACTAATTGCAACTACGATCATAGGAAAGGTTGATATAAAAACTCCTACTACTGGAATAAAAGAACAAATGAGTACAATAAAGGAAAGGAAGCCTATGCCAGGTATTCTAAGAAACATCAATCCCAACGAAGTCAACGTTGTATTAGATAAAGCAATAATCAGTTGTGCTTCAAATGACTTTCCAAATATAACTCCAAACTCACCAATATGTGGCGCAACTTCCATGAAAGCAGGGCCTATCTTGGAACGCTTCAATGATCCAACTCCACGAGCTATCTTTGGAAGGTCCCAAACTATAAGAAATGAAAAGACCAATGAAACCAAAGCTTTAAATAGTATTTTAGTACTTTCTCGAAGTATCTTTGTGGTCAATGACACAGCTGCAGCAACATGATGCTTCACTGATTTTTGTAATAGAATACCAAGTCTTCTCGACCTTTCTTCTGTCCAAGCATCCGTACTAGAAACTGATAGCTTTTTCTCTACCAAGGCCTTGTCATTAAGAATGGCTCCAGCTTTCTTATAGCCAGAGACTGCCTTCTTATCTCGTTTGCTCTCCGTAGTTGCCTCTTCTTCTGAAGAGTATAAAGGCTTTTCAAGTTCATTGGAAAATAACTCAGAAGGACCTATTAATAGTGACTCCAATTTACTACTGAGATCATCTCCAACTGATTTTCGAATGCTATCTGCAATAAACACATAAGGATTCGCAGACTCGATAGTTCTAATGAAATATTGTCCTTCCTTTATCACTCGAGGAACTGTCAATAAACTAAAACTGCTTATAACTGATATTATCATTGCATAGAAAAATAGAACAGCCCATCTTCTTGGAAATCGTTGCTTTGAAATCTTCTGAGACCAGGAAACAAAGCTGTTTGCGACGTAACTCAATACAAAAGTTCCAAACAATACTCCAAAGAAAGGACGAAGGTACCATAATGAGGTTGTTGCACCCAACCAGATTAGAAGTCTCTTAGGTCTAAGATTCATAAAGAAGGACGACGCTGTTTCATCCATTACTCCTGTTATCTGTTTTCCTTCGACGTTGGAACGGTTATGGTCTTGTATAGAATATGGCTTCTTCACTGTTATCTCATCCGTGGCTCTTACAAAGTTGACTGCTGAAACTTTGAATGATATTCTTTTAGTTTGTCTCAATAATTCTTTTCTCAAAAGGTAAGGCCTAGTATGACCATTCCAAGACTTTGCCCAACTAGGCCATATATAACAAAAGCATAAAAGCATTGCCTAACTTGCAAATTCAAAACAGCTTTCCATACAAACATAAAAAATTAAGAGTTGGACAAACGTGGTCTCTTTGAAAAAACCTTTTCCGGAATACACTACATAATGTGTTCTTCAGTTGCACTGGATTACTTATCAAATTGACTCAATACCGTTTTAATAACAACTTAACACTACTTTGATTGTTCCTCCATATCTACTAGCGTTGAAACTCTTTCATCTAAAACAGAAGACCAATTTTCAATATCTCCTAGTTCCTTCAAAGCATTCTCAAGAGGTTTCAAAGTTGCTTGCCATCTTTCCAGTTGAGAAGACAATTCGTTTACAGCCATATGCAAACGCTTCACTTCAGACTCCAGTCTTCCTTCCCATTGATAAACCTTGAAAAAGTAACGAAACCCACAGTCATATAGTTGGTCAAACTACTTGCCTGAAAAACTTCAGCATTGATACTGTCGAATATTTTGTTGGATAACTTTTGTCCAGTTTCTTCAGTCTGTTCCTGAACTTGTTCTACAAGGCGTTGAGGAGAACTTTATAGAAAATACAAACTTACTCAGCTCTTCTGAAATCTTTTTCTTCAGTTCCTTATTCGAACGAAACGACTGAGAAAACATACAAGCAGACAAATATTTTGTTTTGAAGAATTCCTTATTTTAATCAAGAACAACTAGTTTCAAAGAACAAGATAGTTCAACAATTCATTTAAAGTCTTGAGAAAAAAAGAGAGACAACTCGAAATGAGAATATGCAACAAACTTTATTATTATTCTTAAAATACTTGAGTAAAATGTGATTAAAGATTATGTTGTAATGCATTCTTCCCATATGTTGGAGAACTTGCAACTACAAGAGTGTATTGGGAGCGGTTCTTTTGGAGAAGTTTACAAAGCGTTGAACTTGAGAACCAAACAACTTTTAGCTGTGAAAGTGATTGACTTGGAAGACGCAGAAGGTGACCTCGAGGTAAGTCTACTTGTTGTGGTCTGGAGTGCGCACCCAATCACTTTCAATAGGAGGTTCGTCGAGAAACTAGAATTCTTGCACAATTGAGAAACCCATATATTGTGACTTATTACTCTTCATTGGTGTTTGAAACTACTTTATGGATCATAATGGAATACTTAGAGGGGGGCTCGTTGAGAGACCTTTTGGACTGTAGACGACAACCTTTCAAGGAATCCATAATCGCTCGTTTTATTCAAAACATTCTTCAAGGTCTAAAATATTTGCATATGGAAAAGAGAATTCACCGAGACATCAAAGCGGCTAATGTTTTGCTTTCCAAGAGTGGAGTTGCCAAATTGGTTGATTTTGGGGTTTCACAACAGTTGAGTAAGACGATGCAGAGACGCAATACATTTGTTGGTACTCCGTACTGGATGGCGCCTGAAGTAATAGCCGCGTCCTATTATGATGAGAAGGTATTTGCAGTTCTTTATTGCTTCTTTATACAAAACTGTTTTCAACCTGTCAAAGGCAGATATATGGTCATTAGGAATCACTATTTTGGAGTTGGCTTGTGGAAAACCGCCTTGGTTTCAAGTACATCCTATGAAAGCGCTTTTTCTGATATCAGAAGAAGACCCTCCAATCCTCAAAGGGAATTTCTCTTCGGTAGGAATATCAAGGTTTTTAGAGTTATTCTCATATTTTGGTTGCTAAGGATTTGAAAGATTTTGTGAGCCATTGCTTACACAAGGAACCTGAAGAGCGCTGGGATGCTATACGCTTATTAAAGCATCCTTTTTTGAAGGCAGCCGCAGACTATAATGAAATTTCAGAGTTATTACAAGGTATAAAGAAACCTGGTAAACCAGTGAGGAAGTCAGTTCGTTCGGGAAAGAGTTTTTTGAAAGAGAAAGTGATGATGAAGAAAATAGAAACTTTCCATTGGACCTTTGGTAGAGTATTGAAAGTTCAAAAGAATGACAACCTCGTTTCTTGTACTGTTCGTCTTTCGACAGGAAGCCAGAGAGAATTTCAATTGTACTCCAAAGAGAAAGAAGAGAGCAGCAGTGTTCTTAAAAATCAAGAAGGTTCTTTGTGCAAGATTATTAGAAATGGTATGGCTTTGGATAGTTTGCAGTTTGATAATGGTACTGTTTTAAGAATAGTATCATCCAAGCTGGATACTCCTCCTAATAACACTGTCATACGTTATCGATCTGCGGACACGAGTGGAACAGAAACTGTCATTAGAAAGTCTCCTACTAATTCAGCAACCAATAGCAACGCAACGGAGCGAAGGAATCCACAAAAGTCCCCAAGAAAGAACCTGCTTTCTCTCTTTGGACATCAGCGGTCTTTGAGTGATCCTGTGACAAGTACAGGAACAGTCATTACTTCAACCAAAGACTCTCAAGTGGATAGAAATCCTTCAGAATCTCCTCATTCAGAGGATTTCAAGTATTTGACTAGACATCCTTTTCTTCCTTCTTGGAGTGTTGAAAAAGAAGAGCTGTCGAACAAGGCCCAAGAACATGAATATACAAAGACAGTTGTGGATTTGCCTCAAGAATCTTCTACAGTAAAGAAGAACAGCAATTTAGGAATATCGAAGAATTCGCGACAGTGCGATACGGATGATACGATTACATTGACGAGTGAAACCAACCATAATTGGGAGGAACAGACTACTTTATCTACGATGAAAAAGGCCACGATTGAGAACAATCATACAAAGGACATAGTTATATATCGACAGAATAACGATACTGATACAGTAGTCTATCGAAAGGACTCTATTCAACCTTTTAAGCAAGGACATGTGAAAGTTTTCTCCTCTGAGAACTTTTCCTGTTTTGATGATACGATGAGTATGGATCGTATGTGGGTAAGAAAGGGATTCAGTGACCCTTATATAGAATTTGCAAGTCGTGACTATTCACAAACAGTTTCGGAAACTGTACTTCCAAAGAGAGTCAAGTCTTTGGTTGTTGATGATGATGATGGCGATGAATCATCCTATGCAATAGAGTCGAAGGCAGATCCCCCCGTTACTGCAGTTGAAACGATGCAACAAGACGTTGGAGACTTGGAGGACCCCACAAGAGAAAATCCTTCTAATGGTGAACATAGTCAACCTAATAGTACATTATTTTCATTGTCATCCACCTTGCAAGATGCTCATCCCATTCTTGTAAAAATTATTGTACCAGCCATTCGTCAATTGGAAGCAGATGCATCAACTTTAGATGACAACGATATGCAAGAAATCAAGCTTTTATCTGATTTGGCTTCTACTATGTTTCAGTTGGATGAAATACGACCAGGTGTTTTGTTTATATTGTTTCGTCAGATCTTCAAAGAATTTGCTTCATGTGAGGACGAAGGTCTACGGAGTTTGTTTTATTCATTCTTAGAAAGAAAGCATTTCCCTATGTAGTCTTATGTTGTGTACAGATGAATGTATAAAACTGAGCCAATTGGATACACGAAATAAATAATATTATATATGAATGTAAATTGGGCGCTTGCAAGTATAATAGGTCGATAAAACGTTTATTATTCTAACCAAAGCTTCCCTATTTTGACTCACAAAAGATAGTTTTCACAAGAACGAGGCCTAAGCTAGTTGAAACCAACTCTAGGAGAAAGCCCGACTTGACGTCAAAGTGAACAGCTCAAGGCATTATCAACCTGAAGAAACAGATACGGAACTTAACGGTCCTGAGGAAGAGACACGTTTATGCGGACTAGAGCAATGGTGGGGGGCTCGAAGACATGGACACTCCTATGGAAAAAAATTGCTGTGCTGTGGAAATTGATTTTGGGTTGCCGAGTCGTTTCGGGTGGGTTTGTGACATGAAAGTTGTTCAGTTTCTAGAGTGTCTAGGCCACGGAGTTTGAGACTGGTTGTTTGTATTATCCTATATTGTATTTGTAATATGGGTGTGGAAAAGTTTCAGAAAAAGGTGGAGCATATTACCTATTTGCTGTTGGTACAACTTACCAGATACTATTATTTTTCCTACGACTTGTTTCTCTTAATATCACCCAAAGAAAAAGAGTTGGAACTCGAATCGATCTCTCCTTATCAACCCAACAGAGTTGATATGCTGTACAAGTCGCCAAGAAGACTATTGCTTCGATTGGTCTTATGGTTTCTATTGTTGTCTCTCTTCTCTTTTTTGCTAGTTTTGGGTTTAAAACTAAACTTTCCAACGCCAGCAACTACAGTATTAACTTCTTCCACAACTACAGAACAATCCTTTGAGAAACTCTGTGCTACACTGAACGATTCTCGGCTGGTTTCAGAGATCAAAGACCTTCGCATTTTGGTTGCAGCCAACTTT
>NW_005178411.1:12657-14031 GCF_000341285.1 Galdieria sulphuraria
TTTTTTCATCAAATCAGTCGTTTAAAAGAATATTTAAAGGCAGAAAATATTTTGGTCTGTATCTATGAAGTGGGAGTTGTGACAGGTCCCAAACACTACTCAAAGAACTGGAAGCGAAACTGAATTCCGAGAAAATACAAAATAGAATTCTATTTGGAAATAGAACGAGGAAGAAAGGAGAGAATAGAATCAAGTTTCTCTCATCTATACGCAATCAAGTATTGTCAGTGTTGGATGAGAAAATATTCGTTCCTGATTACGTTTTGTTTTCAAACGATGTTTTCTTTTGTACGGAACATTTGATACGACTCTTGTATAGGAGTATGAAAGGAGCTGATATGGTTTGTGCCTTGGACTTCAACGAAGAGTATCAATTTTATGATACTTGGGTGGCACGAGATTCACGTGGAATGCCATTGCGACAATCGAGAGATTGTTCAGTGTTTACTTCAGATGCCGATAGTCGTCTTTGTAGGGAAGGATTGGCTGTTCCTGTACATTCTTGTTGGAATGGATTGGTGGCTCTTCGTTCTTCCGTATTTACGATGCAAGGAATTCGTTTTAGATATGTTGAAAATGAAGAAGAGGAATGTGCAGGTTCAGAATGTACGTTATTGTGCAATGACATGTGGAGAAATGGGTTTAGAAGTATTTATGTTGATCCTGGAGTGAGAGTTGCCTATCAAGCTCGAATTTTTCGTGACTTGGAGATAGAGAAGCCAGTTTTGAATGAGGAGGTTTTTTCGGTTATCAAGGAACAAGAACTTGTTCCTTTTGACCCTCCTGATAAGTTCTTTTGTTGTCCACTTCCGCCTCAATCTGCAAGAGATGATCCCAACTTGAATGTCGCTTACTTTGCTTCTGTTTTGTAAAAAAACTATCGAAGCTTTGGTTATTTTTCATGACTATTATTATTGTGACCAACAAATGACACACATATATACATTGTAGTGATGAATAGGAATGTTATAGATGGGGAGAGGATTTGCAGCAACTTTTTTTTTCGACTTGCATGTTCTCTCAATCTTTCAGTATACGACATTCATAGTACTTTTATGTTGCTTATTTTTACGATGGATAAACATGTCTCATTTCCTGTAGTTGCGTAGGATGTGTCAGCAAATTAGCTTGCCAAAGTAGTCCCTTAGAGTATCGATTGACAATTCTTGTCATACATCCATCTCACGAAGATATTTGGGTGGTTCTTCTATCCATCCACAGCCTTTACAAGTTCTCAAACTTTCGTTGGCATAATATTTTTCAATAATTGGTGGGAGATCCAACACCAAATCGTCACAGAAGAGAGTTTCTTGATATATTATAGAATGACAGCTCTCACAATACCAACGCAACTCATCCAGTTCTTTTTCATTT
>NW_005178411.1:14051-47249 GCF_000341285.1 Galdieria sulphuraria
CTCTATCACTAACCCAATAGAGTTGACTCCTCTTTGTGGAGAGTGAGGTATTTTACCTGGCAAACAAAAAACTTCTCCTTCACGGATGGAAACATCATAGAACTCTCCATCCTGTACTACTTTTAGAACAATATCACCTAAGATGAAATTATACTTTTGAATATATATTATAGAATCTATTAAGAGACCTTTGAGTTGATAAAAGAATTCTTCTCCATCTTGAATATGATAGTCCGACCGAAAGTTGGGTCCACATACAATTAATACCTATTGAATGAATCTCGGGAATGAACTACAAGAGAAGAGGTCTAAATACCTTGAAATCACCATAATACAATAACCTATTTCCTAAAGGTGGCCTTAACAACTCTTTATTTTCTTCAATCCAAAGCTGTAAGTTGAAAGCTGCTAAATAACTGTTCATGGAAGAAATGGCTCAAATGGGCTCTGCCGGAATTTCTCTCCGAAAAGGGAAAAACAACTGTTAAATGTTGTATAGAGAAAGAGAAGAATCCAATATCTTGCTATTATCATGAAGACCTGATTCTCCAAATATCGTTGTTGAGGAGAGGAAATCTCTTTTTGTCTCTTTCTAGATAGCTTTTTAGCGATGATATTCAAGACCTTGAAAAACTACTCATTCTATTAATAAAAGAAATGGAGTATTGCATTGGCTTTTCATCGTAGTTGAAATTCATTTGACCATTTTTCCAAGTCTCCTCCTCCTCCTCCTCCTCCTTTGAAGTCATGCAAACGGCAAATAGTTTATCGATGTTGTTTCTGACTCTTGCTGAAAGTCTCCACTGCTCTGTCGATGACGTTTTGCTTGCCTCGAAACTTGACGAACAAGATGAATTGTCGTCATTTCGGGAAGCGTTCCATATACCTTGTTTAGGAGAAGCAGAATCCACGTCGACAATGGAAAAGCAAAAAACGAAAATATATTTGTGTAGTAACTCTCTTGGCCTTCAACCCAAACATACGGAAAGTAAACTACTCAACCACCTAAAAACTTGGAAGAATCAAGCTGTTGGAGGCCATTTTTTCGGTACCGAGCCTTGGGCTTCTATCGAAGACATCCCCATTCCTTATTTGGCTAAAGTAGTTGGTGGTCTGCCTTCAGAAGTTACCTGTATGAACTCGCTTACTGTGAATCTTCACCTGTTTCTTTTAGCTTTTTATCGTCCTACAGCAAAGAGACACAAGATTCTCATCGAAGCGTCAGCCTTCCCTTCAGACGATTACGCAGTGCAGTCACAAATACTGTTACACGGATACTCTCCAGAAGAAAGCATCATTCGTGTAGCACCGAAGGAAGATGGATTTACTTTTTCAGAAAGTGATGTTTTGGATGAAATCTATAATAACAACGAAACACTTTGTTTGGTTTTGTTGCCGGGAGTGCATTATCTTTCAGGTCAAGTGTTTCCGATGGAAAAAATTGCAAGAACTTGTCAAGAATTAGATATCTTTGTTGGATTCGATCTTGCTCATGCTGTTGGAAATGTTCCTCTACACTTGCATGATTGGGGCGTTGACTTTGCTTGTTGGTGTTCTTACAAATATCTTTGTGGTGGTCCTGGTAGTATTGGAGGTGCATTTTTACATCATCGTCATGCGAATAAGGGTATCCAAGAGCTTCCTCGTTTGGTTGGTTGGTGGGCCAATCGTAGGGAAACACGTTTCCAGATGAAATCTAGTTTGGATTGCACACCGGGAGTTTATGGTTTTCAAGTATCCAATCCCTCAGTGTTTTCCATTGTTCCAGTTATTGCTTCTCTGGAAGTATTCGACCGTACTTCAATGTCGCAAATCAGAGAAAAATCTATCCAGTTGACAGGTTATTTGGCGTTTTTGATAGAGAGGGAGATGCCCGGTTATATAGATATCATTACTCCACGCGAACCTACTCAACGTGCTTGCCAACTTTCGTTGCGTTTGAAGCAGCATAACTTGAAGCAGGTTCATGAATCTTTGAGTTGTCGAGGAGTAGTATGTGATACACGTGAACCAGATGTTCTGCGTGTAGCTCCTTTTCCATTGTACAATACATACAGAGAAATTTTGGAGTTTGTTCAAATTTTGTCTTCTATTTTGTGGTCGACTCAACCTCCCTCATGATAGATGAGCTTACAGATGGCTCACTTGTTTTACCCAAAAGTGAATTTTTATGTTATTTTGATATATTATGAAGAGTAATAAATGTTGTTGAAGTTGAATGCCCAGAATAGATAAACAACTTGTGAAGGAAGCTAGAAAAGCCATTCCATTCAAAGAGGGAAATTGGCGCCATCTTACATTTTTTCTTTGTAACATGGACAAGTTGTTTGACTTTCAAAGAGCTGTGGAAGCGGCTCTTCGAAAAAGAGGATATGAAGACGTTTTACAGAATGAACAAATACTACAAGAAATTGTCAAAATATGTTCGAAACATCACATTACTGTTGAGAAGCTACTGTTAAAACACGATCTACTGTGGATGAATAATCTTCTACCCCATGACGCACTTACTGTGGATATTCTCAACAGATTAGACGCAGAATTTCAACAAGAGAAGATAACAAATAGCTCTAAAGAAAACGAGTTTTGGGCAGCCAATTTCCAAACCGGTTACTCTGCTCCGAGACAGCTTGTTTCTAGTCTCGACGATCTGTTTGACGTCAATTGGTCGAACAAGCCAGCGTCTTCTCAGCTCAACGGAAGTTTTCATGGTGATATTGTTTCAACAGAAGATTCTCCAAGTCTCCAACTTGATTCTCCACCATTCTCACCCGTTAGAGGGACAATAAAAAGACAACCAAAAGTTCCTCAAGTTACAACTGAGTGTGAACTTATTCTCGAAGGAGACTTGGATCCAACTGATTCTTTATCAGAGACGAGAAATACTGGAGAGGTTATAGATGAATACGTTGGGAAAGATTACGAAAAAGCTTTAGACGGTTCTGTACGAAGAATGGAAGATGTCGAGTTGGTTTGCCAAACCGGGAGTAAATTCTTGAATATTCGTGGTGAGATAGAAAACTCTACTCAGCTTTATGAACAACATGTTGAAGCGACTTGTAAAATGATGTTATCGAAAATACAAGGGTCTTCGCAGGAATCCATAAACTGGCCAACATCATGGGACTATCTTCCTAATGTAGATCAAAAGCATCTATTAGCCGGATATATTAGAAGAATAGATAAAGGCCCAAAAGGGATTCAAGTGATTGTAGACAGTACACAATCTCATCTATTTTCTGTTGACGTATCTTGTATTCACTCATGTTCCCTTTTTCCTGGTGCAATAGTTTTGTTTGAAGGTACGAAGCTTCAGGATGGTTCTTTTCAAGCTGAACGAGTCTATCATACATCTCATTTGCATGCTGCCGACAAAAAGACTGAACACTATGAAGTGAAACATTCGATAAACGCTATAACGAGGGAAATGCAAATACTCGTAGCATCTGGACCGTACACTATTTCAACCAACCTTCGATATGACCCACTAAAGAGACTACTGAATAAAGTGGAGACGAAAAAACCGGATTTGGTCATATTGGTTGGTCCCTTTTTGGACGAGAATCATCGAGTTGTAGAAAATGGTCCGACAGAAGTGTCATATGAAGATATTATGGCAAAGAGAGTCGGAACATTATTGGAAAGATGCTTTTCAAGAATTTCAACCAAGTGTATCATGATTCCACATGTACAGGATGTATTTCATCATTTCACATATCCTCAAAAGGCATATGACTCATCAGTATTCTTTCCTTTGAAGAAACCAGACAACATTTTCTTCCTCAACAATCCTGCTGCTTTCCGTTTTGGACATGTCTACATTTCAACCACGTCTATACCAGTATTGGATGACTTGAGTTCTTTATCTTATATCAAAACCGCCAATCAGAAAGGAAGAATTACAGCTCTTTGTGAAACTTTGATTGATGAAGAAAGCTTTTATCCCATTTTCCCTCCACCGCCACAAAGACCTCTTGACTATAGTAATGTGCAACAACTGAAACTGGACTCTAGCAAAACAAGACTGTTGATTATAACTAGTTCCCTTAAGCCGTTTACCCAAAGACTGAAAAATGATATTCTTTGTGTGAATCCCGGACGTCTAAGCAAAGGTGTAAATAACGGGAGCTTTGCTCTCATAAGTCATTGCTTCAGAGAGTTGTCAAGTGAAAAGGAGAAGGAGCAGGTTAGTTTTTCCAACTCGACAACTGTAAAAATAGTTCGAAATTAGGCGTATCTCAACAGTGCACCATTTCGTCGTTCTTGAAATATCACTTATATTCCACACAAAAATAAAGCAAAGGTTTTTTATCCGTTTAAGTTATGCTCATTTTATCATTCTCATATCGAAACGGATTATAATGAATGCTTACTTATGGGCTTACTACAGTTTATTTTATATTCCTTCATTACACCAATAATACTGCGTTTATACAACCGTCATTTTCAGGATTGTTCGTTACTTGAGCGTATTTGCCCCAGACTACTTTGCCAGTATTCGTTACCAAGCCGAACTCGCTAACATTCACTTCAATGATGGTTCCCTTGGTAATAACACCCAATGAGGAATAAAGTGAGGATTGCGGGTTCTTCTTCACACCAATAATATCCAAACAGAAAGTTGCCTTGAGTTCGGGATGCGTCACGTGTGCTTTCTTGAAACGCAAACCCATTGGACGAATAAATCTTTCGTATTTTGGTGGCTTTCTTGTGAAGCCATCCCCAACAAAAGTTACCTTTGTCACCATTCGTTTCCATTGCTTCTTTTTCCTCTTTCCGGTGTAAATGACTTTAAATGTCTCCTCATCTGCGACTGGGCGAACTTTTGGAAGTGGAACTTCCCATTTTCCAGCCTTCTCCTTTCGTTTTTCCTTGATAGTGTTCGAAAGGACCTTTGCACTAGAAGCTGCCTGTCGATCTAACAAATAAGGTGGAACAGACCCTTCAACTAAAGGTTGTTCCATCCTCCTATCTACCTTCTTCTGCGAAAGCGCTGCTATCTTCTTTCGTTGCTGTACTTTATCTACAAAGTTTTGTTTATTCAACAACTTGGCCTTCATGCCACGAGTTCGCTTCACAATTTGGGACTTTTTATGCGGCTCCCTCGCTTCTTTCTTTCTAAGGCGTTCAAAATGGTCGAGTCTATGTCCATGTTCCTTTATGTGCTCTTCGATATAGTCTCCTTGTGGCATCGATGGTTGGTCTCTTCACGGCCGAAATCCAAATTCAGTCTTTACCCCCTTATCAAAGAATGTCTTGTTGCTCTTAAAAGTGTAGCATTTATGTCATCATTTTACCATTTGGAAACTATATTTGGTCTTACATATATCGTGAGGAGATTCTAGCAGCATTATAATAAAGTATTGCGCGCAAATCTGAGATACAATGTTCTTCAGTTGTCCGGAAGGTAACAAGGTAGAGCTCAGAATATTGCAGGGATTTTGAACATTGTTGGAATTGTGAGATGGATTTAACCGGTGCCTCAGCTGTTAGCCAACTTGCAAGCGCGTCTAGTCGTCTGTTTCTGGCTTCTGCACCTATTGAAAAGAGCAGTTCGAAAGCTCTTGGTTTACTATCTGCTTTACCTTCTCCTCTGGATGAAGTAGCTTTGTTTTCTTCGGCGGCAGGAGTCGTATTTGGCTTCCCCTATTTGACTCCGAAAGGTCCCGATCCAAGGAAAGATTCTTGGTATTGTTCTTTACCAAATATTCCAACGAGTAGATTTTGATTTTGTTGTTAGGTACCAAAGCATAAAGAAGCCTGTGTGGCAACCACCAAACTGGTTGTTTCCGGCCGTATGGATTCCTCTTAAAGTGTTACAGAGTGCAAGCTTGGTAGGTTTCGGTATATTCACTTTGCTATTTTGCTTACTTTGGAAAAGTTCTTGCTCTGGAGGAAAGAAGGTGATTTCCCCATCGTTCCTAGCGCAGCGTTTGTCGTACATTTAAGTTTTGGAAACCTTTGGAACGTAAGTATACAGCAAGTTCTACAGTTCATGCTGTGACACGAGTTCTTCGTACAAGTATTTGTTTTTTGCACGTCGTAATATGTTTGCAAGTTTATTCGCTATGGGCGGTTTCTGGGTTTCCTTGGCTAGCACTATCTTTGCTTTCCATAAAGTAGACTCTTATGCGGCACTTTTATTGGCGCCCACTCAAATTTGGGCCACTATAGCAGCAGCTCTCAATTTTCATACTTATTGGCTCAATCGAAGACCGAAAGACAAGGATGAAAAAAACTCATATGATAGTAAAAAGGCAAAGTGAGGAGTTGCGTGTACACCACAACAGTTGTGATTGGCAAATAAATCGAGTGAAAAAGAAATTTGGCGCAATTTTTCTTGAAGCCCTGCATTTTTCTTTCTAATGATGGAAGAATTCTTCAAAGAGTTGCCTTCAGCTTTTGTTTCAACCCCTTTGACATGTTCTCGTGGTTGGACTAGAGGAATGCCTCCACCAACCACAACGAGTAAATTACTCTTTTCAACTTATAAAAACCATATCGAGACACGGTTGGGACTCCCAGCATCAACCAGACAGAGATTCGTAACAGGAACGTTCTCCAAAACCTTTTTTAGATCCCAAGTGTCGTCGAATACCTCTTTGAAAGCCTCTGCAGTTCCTGTTGAGGAAAATGCGTTATCCAAGGACGCGCGAACTCCGAGTTTTACCGAATCGGAAGATGCTACTGTGAGAGAATATGTTTCGGCATTGGCAAACAACGGTGACCCACACGTACCTCAAATACATAATGATAGCCAAGTTTTGGACAGTGTTTTTGGAAAAAATAGTGGTAACTCTAGACGTGAGCTATTCTTGCAAGAATCTGGGAGCACAACCAAAGCAGTTCACGGTGGAGAACAAAAAAGGCAGGGGAAGAAAGCTAGAGCGATATTGGATGCAATAGCTATGCCAATTGTGCAAAGTTCTACTTTTACCTTTCGTTCTTCGAGTGATTGTATCGCATATAATCAAGGCCAATACGACTCTTTCGAATACGGTAGATATGGAAATCCCACGACGAGAGCTGCTGAAGAAAAGATAATGATGTTAGAGGAGGCAGAGGATGCCCTAGTATCTGCATCAGGTATGAATTCGGTAACAACGATGTTGTTGGCACTATTATCGCCCAATGATTGTTTGGTGACTACCAGAGACTGTTATCGTAGAACTCGTCAATTTTTACAAACCGTACTGCCTAGAATGAATATACAAACGATTGTAGTGGATCCTGCAGACACAGCAAGTGTAGAAGCTGCTCTAAAAAGAGGAGCGAGGCTCTTCTTTTCAGAGATGCCGACCAATCCTTTGATTCGGGTGATTGATGCGAAAAGTATTATTGAGCTTTGTCATAAATATGGGACTGTTTGTTGTATTGACTCTACTTTTGCTACTGCGTATAATTTCAAGCCACTTTGCATGGGAGCTGATCTTGTTCTTCACTCTGGCACGAAGTATTTAGGAGGACATAATGATTTGATGTGCGGTGTCTTGGCTGGCAAGAAGGACTTGTTGGAAAGGATTCGTTCTTTGCATGGAATATTGGGTGGAGTAGTTGATCCTCATTCATCCTATTTGCTTTTAAGAGGAATGAAGACTTTGCCGTTGAGAATGCGCGCTCACAATGAGAATGCTGCTGCACTTGCTCAAGAATTAAGTCAACATCCCAAAATTGCCAAAGTTCATTACCCTTCATTAAGTAACCATCCCGATTATTCTGTAGCCAAAGCCCACTTTAAGAATGGGTTTGGAGGGGTATTATCTTTTGAGATTTGTGGGGACCCTTTTGGAATGGATACTTTTGCAGCGGGTATTCGTTTTGTCGATGCGTTAAGTATTCCTCATATTGGTCCATCACTTGGAGGTGTCGAGTCGTTGGTAGAACAAGTTTGTATCATGGGGTATTTTGATCAACCACAAAAAGTACGTAGGGAACTAGGAATAACCAATGGTCTTATTCGGTTTTCATGTGGCGTTGAAGATAAGACCGACTTGTTAAATGATGTGCTTCAAGCATTAGAAGCCGTATAAAGATTATTCCATTTTGAGTGTTTTACAATTCATTTTTGATTAAAAAAAAGTGGTTCATCGATGCTTTTGATTTCGGCGGGCTAGTGAAATTGGTGAAGCGGACTGACGACTGACTTGGATGTATCATCCAAGCTGTCCATAAGAAGGTCACAGAGAATAAATGGAACAAGAATGGCTACAAAAAATAGCAGTTTTTCAGGTAACTCTGTTGAGTAGTGATAGTAATTGTTCACAGAAATCGGGAGTCGAGGTTTATGTAAGTATATTTGAAACAACAGAGGCAGGGTATTATTTGGAAGCTCTTGAAAAACAAGACACGGAACACGTCCTATTCTGTACATACTTAGACAAGAACGAGTACATTTGGAACTTGGAAAGCCACATAATGACCTGCTTTCGAAATACTTTGTCGTCCGAACAACCACAACCAGGGGCCGTGAGAGGAAACGACCTGGAAGAAGAAATACGAATGGGGGAAAGTAGAGAGGATGGGACTCCAGAAGGATGGAAGACTAGAAACTTTTGTGACTCCGAGCCATTTAGACTCTATTTCGATAGTGAATCGGAAGCAACAAGGTTCTGGAGTTTGGTGAATAAGTTCAACCATTCAGAAAAGGAACAACTCACCGACTGCCGTAATGAACGTACCTTGCCAGGAAAAAAGTTTTGTTCAGATTCTACAGCTTCACAACAGTCTGATTGGCATCACGAAGAAACGAAAGTTGGACATTGTCTCCAAGAACACGCAGACGTGGACAACGATATGTTTCTTTTGCAAACAACACCAAGGAACAAGGGAGACCACTCTGAACCGAGTTTAGCAAATGACAACATGGAAGACTCGTCAGTTGTATTCACACAACCAGACTTGTCAAATTTGGACTCTATCGAGCTTTTGTTGAAGAATACCAGTTCTGAAGAGAGAGAACAGTTTCTGAATAAGTTGAAAGAAAATCCAAATATTTTAGAAAAATTTATTTACTTGTTTCATATTTGTGAAGACCTTAAACTGTTATCCAAACTGAAAAAGTTATCCAACATCATTTATAGTATTCTTATATCCGGCAACAGCAGCATTTTGGAATTGCTTTTATCGGATTCTTATTATTATGATATCATTGGCATACTCGAATATAGAAATAGTGATGTTTCTATGACAGGTCAGAAAGCCGGAGAAAAGAGAGTTGTGACTCACCGCGTGAATTTGAGAAAGTATCTTAGGAAACTGATGAATATGGAAGACTTGGTAACTTTCCACGACGCACATGTAGCCGAAAGAGTAAGACTTAATCAACGTTTGATGTTTCTTAAACAAAACTTTTTCCCAATTTTATCAGAAGATCATATGTTGACCGTTTTAAACTCCGTGATGTTTTTCAACAACCTTGATATCATCAATTACTTTCGTTCGAGTCCTGACTCTCTAAATGGTCTTTTTGAAACGCTCAAGGATCTTCAAATGGATGAGAAGGGACAAAAGAAAGAGCAGCAAATGTATCCTTGCGCAGTCTTGCGCATTATCTACGAATTGTGTGACCTTTGCAAAGCGCAACAACAACACAATCAGCAGAATAGAGAAAGATTCTTTGTCGTTTTTCGGGTGGACGATCTGCTTGCCATATGCTCCAAGTTTCTAATGTATTCGATGGACTTCCAAGAAAGATTTTTCTGTGCAAACATCATCTTGATCCTGTTGACAAGTTTCTCATCGCCAGTGCGCGAATATATTTTAAGGCATGTCGATCTTTTCAAAGCTATCGTTATTGCTCTTAAGAGAGAAGATGATTTTGCGCTCTCGTCTACGTTATCTGATATTATATGTATGTTGATAGACCCCGACACAACAAAGGATTTCCTACAAAAGGATGAGTTTTTGGATTTGTTTTACGAAGACATTGTAAATGAGTTATTGGCAGCCTTTGACTCTTTGGAACCCACAGAGTCATTGGAAGACTCCAGTCGGTCAACTTGCTATTCGAATGCGCCATTTGGAAATAATGTCATTCTTGCAGCTTGTCAGAGCTGTAATATTCTAAGTCATTGTGTAGCGAGTCATGGTTATCGACCAAAATATGTTATATGGCGCTTAAATGCATTGAATAAGGCTTGTCGATTATTTGGTTATCAAGATACTTGTATTTCATTATACCCATTGCGACTTGTACGTCATTGTATTGGACAACGAGATGAGTTTTATAATCGGTATATAGTGAAGGAAAATATTATGGACCTAGTATTTCGTGGTGCTGAAAGATGTGCTAGTCGGAAGAATATTTTTTACTGCTCATTGTTAGAAATGTTGTCTTTTATAGAGAAAAGTGGAATGACTTTGTTAATCCAGTATATTGGAAAGCACCACTTATTATCTTCCATCTTTGGCGATATTCCTATTGTGCAAAAATACCGAGGAGTTGTAGACGACAATTCGAGAAAAGATATTTCCCCTAGCCATGAAGAGTCTGTTTCGTTTCTTGGTAAAAGGAGAACGACGGAAGTGGATTCAGAAGACCGTTACTTTGAGGAGAATGACGACGATATTGTTAGCAACGGTCAGATGGAGTGGAATGTAGATAGAGATCTTATACTTCCGCAAGGAAACAAAGATAAGGAAGAAGACTCTTCCGTTTTTCTTCATCTTTGTGAGTCCAAAGATCAGGTGAATTCATCAACCAAGGTACACAAAAAGCGTGCACCCATCGTAGCACGTGGTAAATGGGGTTCTCATCGTCCACTGGTTGATTATAGTTGGACCGGAGATGATGAACCTGCACATCCTTCCCATGCGGAATAGCAACTAGTGTTGGTGGTTGTTGTCATTTACGGAATGTAATACTAGTGACAAACCATTTCTGCATATTTTCATATACGTTGTTTATGCAAGTGGCTACAATGAATACTGAGAGACGAGTGAATCACGAAGGATATTGTGATAGAGTATCTGTATTCTTTTGGACTGAAAATAAATAGTACTGGAATATTGAACAGATATGAGTCATGATTAATAACCATCGATTTCAGAACAATGACAACACCATAGCGACACTCAAAGAGCCTTTTCAAAGCTCTGATTTATCATCGAACACGACATATCAAATGTCTCTGTTTGCGATATTCCAATTCACCTCGTTGGATCATGATTTGGATGGCTTTTCGAGCAGCAAATTCAGTTATGCTCGACTTGAGAATCTCATCGAGCATGCGTCTCTCAGACATCGTGGAACCTACAAATAGTCTGCGCTTGATCATAGCTTCCACCCTTTGAACTTCAGCCAGAACCTATAAACGGTCAATGCCTATCGTGAAGAACAGAAAGTAGATCAAACCTCTGGACGAAGAATGCCATCAACTACCGGGAGAGCTTCGGAGTTGGCAGCGTCCATAGTAGAAACACGAAACAGTCTTAACGCCTCTAGGACGTGGTGCTCGTTTGCAACTGCCGAAAGAGACATTTTTGCTATTGCCTCTGCAAGTCGGACAATTGCTTCCAGTTGTCTCACAGTTATTGGTACTGGAGGAGGAGTTTCTCCTTTTGCGTCACTTTCGATAGTTGCTTGTCTCAATTCTTGGCGAATGGACACGTAACTATTCTTAAGAAGTTCAGCGGCTTCAGGTGTAAGCCTTGGAGAACAACGACTTCGAGCATAAGCTATAAAACGACGAAGGGTTCTCATGTCTATTCTTCCAGCTTCAAATGCACTTTCTCGGATCATAATCTGGTCTTCAGGACTACCTTGTAGAGACGAACTCCCCAATAGTCCCGTATCTTGTCCTTGACGGTGCAAACCGATCACATGTTTAGCTATGCTTGAATCTCTGCTATCCGTGCGGATATCTCTTACAATAAATATCAAATCAAAACGTGAAAGAATAGTCGATTGGAATTCTATATTCTCTGATGCAGCACGGGTGTCATCATATCTGCCAAACGCTGGATTAGCTGCTGCCAATACAGCTGCCCGAGAGTTGAGTACAGTTGTTATACCAGCTTTTGCAATAGAAATAGTCTACAACAGAGAAAGAGAACGGATAAGTACGTATTATACATCAATGTATATCTATATTCCGCTTCTATATAAGCTCACCTGTTGCTCCATCGCCTCGTGAATGGCTACTCGATCTGCCAGTCGCATTTTGTCAAATTCATCGATACAGACGACACCTCCATCTGCCAATACCATTGCACCTCCTTCTAGGTGAAATTCACCTGATGCGGCATCTCGGATCACTGACGCAGTCAAACCTGCGGCAGAGCTGCCCTTTCCTGAGGTATAGACACTAATTGGAGCCACTTTCTCTACAAACTTTAGAAGTTGAGACTTTGCCGTAGAAGGATCTCCCAAGAGCAATACGTTTATATCACCACGAATCCGCATACCGTCAGGCAAATGTTTTGTAGAACCGGCAAAGAGCAAACATGCGATAGCCTTTTTAATGTCTTCATGTCCATAAATTTCTGGAGCTATAGAGTTGGCGATAATAGAATATAAATTTGGCATACGAGATATTCTAATCATGAGTTCTTCATCATCGTGTTGCAATAGACTGATATCGTCACCGGTTACTCCAGAATTTGTTGTAAAACGATAGAGTGGATCTGTCCCTTCCATTGACATTCCTACCACTCTTAAGTATGGATTTCTTACCATGGAGGTGTTGAGAGTCCCGGAAATCGATGTGCCTGAAGGTGCACTGGAAGATATGGAATATATACCCAACACGCATATCCGAGTTCCTGGGACAGCAACACCCACTAACTTTCTATCTACAACGAGTTGAATACTTCGTGGCATTTCACCAGTTGGAACTTCTTCTGGCAACTCTTGAAGTTTCAAGGATTGTTGATCAGCATACTCACATTCGTCCGGAACGATAACAAAAGGATCCAGAGGACAAGGCTCCATTCCTTCGACAACCGGACTATCACAGGTTCTTGGAATTGAGAATCCACCCAATCCTGGCTTAACTGAAATGTTCTTTTTTACCTGACAATTCTTACAGCATATAGTTATAGTTGTTGCCTTTGCTCGTACTCGAGAAGACGAAATAACAATACCTCGGATACAAGTTAATTTTCCAATATTTGTAGCGTTGATTTGTCTAATCGCCATAGGTTTTTCAGAACTTGACAGTATAACTTGTAGTTGAGCTTTCGGTGTTCTGTCTTGTAGTGCATCAACGGAGCAGATGTGCTGTGCCGCTTCCTCCGCAGTCCTTTCCATCTAGAAGGGAATTTCAGTTCACACTGTATCATATTTATTGTTGTTTTCGCACCAAATATAAATAGTCTTCTGGATGAGTTCGAACCAAGTTTGCAATATCGTCATCAAAACGGTGCAAGTCATCTAGAAATAGCTCTAGGAGGTTATCTCCTGAGTTGATGGCACGTTGAAGCCTTTCTCTGTATTTGAAACAAGATTCATTGGAAGTATAGTGCAAGAAAAACTCTCGAAATTTTTCCTTTGCAGCGTATCTTGACAGTTCCGGTATACTTTTTTCATTATTTTGAAATGTTGGAGCTCCATAATAAACTGGTTGAGCATCCCACTCTGTCATTGTTCTAAAAAAGCGCCAAAAAACCTTAAAAAAGTGGCGCCCAATTGTTTGAAAATTTTTTCTTTCTGATGGAATCGGGAAAAAATGAGGGTTCATTCATCTTTTATTGTATTGGACTGGGTATATATGGGACTTGAAGTTCTTCAACTAAACAACCAGTCCTAGTGGTTTCCATTTATGCTCGAAACAATGATTAAGAATGTCATGTAGACACTTTGCGCAGATACAATGTCATAAATGAAATCATTATGGTTGGTTGTGCACTTTCTAAACTTCAACGAGAAATAGTATCGTTCCAGCTCCATTATTTCTTGCTAAGTGAACCAGTATCTTTCGAGTACAACTCGTGCGACTAAAAAAGCTAAAAGAGAAGTTTTGGACTATAAAAAAATAGCTCTGAGAGATAAAACAACTAGTCATTATACTTTTATCCATATGGGATATATTACTGAAGGATCTCAACTTCGTTCATGTATTCACTGCTGAACTCTTCTTAATAAAAATGGCTTGTCCAATAAGATGCAAATTTACAAACTATTTTCAATTCTATTGAAGCCTTCTGTAATCTCCGAATACAACGCGTCAAGCTTAGTTCTCAAAGCATCTTCACCTAAAAACAAAGTCAGACCTATCAATCAGAAAAAAAAGGAGAGACAAACCATCTGCGGGGTTTAGAAACTTCATTCCAGAAATCTTGTAAATCGTTTCGCCCATTTGTTCCTTTATCTGTGCCAACGTTAGATGCTGTTCACCAGCTCCTTCAATCGCCTTGTTTGCCAATTCATAAAAGTGAATCATATTCCGTAACATAAGAACACTTTTATAGAATGGACAGAACCGATCATATTCCGTAAAAGAATTTTGTGCAAGAAAATCCTCGCGTATCATCTTGGCAACTTCCAGGGTTATCTTGTCATTTTCGGCTAACGAGTCCTTTCCCACCAATTGTACTATTTCCATCAGATCATCTTCTGTTTGAAGAATCTCTCTACTCTTTTGTTGATAATTCAGAAAATCCGGAAAACTCTGTTCGTAATAAGGTTCCAATGCCTTCATGTATTTGGAGTAGGAGATTAACCAGTTTACTGCAGGAAAATGTTTTCGTTGAGCCAGCTTTTTATCCAACCCCCAAAATACTTGAACGATTCCTAGAGTGGCTGAAGTTACTGGATCGGAAAAGTCACCACCTGGAGGTGATACAGCTCCAACAATAGTTATGGAACCTTGTCGTTTAGGAGAGCCTAGACAAGACACTTTACCAGCTCTTTCATAGAAACTTGCCAATCTAGCTGCCAAATATGCAGGATAACCACTATCAGCGGGCATTTCTGCTAGTCTTCCACTTATTTCTCTCAATGCTTCTGCCCATCTGGAAGTTGAATCTGCCATCATACTGATATTTAAGCCCATATCTCTATAATACTCCGAAACCGTAATTCCTGTGTAAATGGACGCTTCTCTGGCAGCCACAGGCATATTGGAAGTATTTGCAACAAGAAGGGTTCGTTTCATGATACTTTCCTCTCTATCTCCAACTGTCATAGTGAGTTCAGGAAAGTCCTTCAGAACTTCCGCCATTTCATTGCCACGTTCTCCACAACCTACATAAACAATTCCATCCGAGTTGGAAAATTTGCTCAAAGCTTGTGAAATGACTGTCTTTCCACAACCGAATGCTCCTGGTATTGCACAAGTTCCTCCTTGTACGGATGGGAAGAGGGCGTCCAATACACGTTGTCCTGTTAAAAGTGGTTTATCTGCACGAAGCTTTTCTGTAACTGGCCTAGGGAGTCTTACAGGCCATTGTTGCACCATAGAGAACTTTTTCTTTTGTCCATTAAAATCAATTTCCAAGACAGTATCATCCAAAGTATAATCTCCAGGTGGTGCTAAATACACTACTCTGCCCATTTGATTGGGAGGTAGCATAATCTTGTGATCGATAAGAGGAGTTTCTGGGACTATCCCATAAATATCACCTGCTGTAATAGGATCTCCAACTTTGATATTATCAGCGGGCTTGAATTCCCACACTTTCTTTCTGTCCAGTGCTGGAACGTTTACTCCTCTTGGAATAAACACTGAATTGCTCTTTTCTGCGATTTTCTCCAACGGTCTTTGTATTCCGTCGAATATATTTCCCATGAGACCTGGACCAAGTTCTACAGACAAGGGGGAACCCGTACACAACACAGGGTCACCTATAGTCAATCCTGATGTTTCTTCATATACTTGAATAGTTGCGACAGAACCCTCCAAGCGAATGATCTCACCCACCAGTTGTTCGTTTCCTACCCGAACAAGTTCATACATAGCAGCGCCGTCCATGTGTTCAGCAGAAACAACAGGACCTGATACCTTTTTAATGACGCCTGCATTAGTCACATTGACCCTTTTTGCAGTTCTCATGGCGTCAACAAACTNTTGACAAGAAAATCCTTTATAAACTTGAGTGGCAATAAGATCCTTTGGAGGATTTTGCAAAAAGCACTGATAGGAAATCAATTGTAATTCCAACATTGGACATTGAGCATTCACTTGATGATGATGGGCTGCCGTGTTTCTTAGTACGGAATGTACACTTGCCATTGCTTTTTCACAAGCAGCCACAATATCACCTTTCAAAATAACAAACCAACCCAAGATAAGAGCACTACTCAAATCACCAGCTCCTGTGAACTGACCAGCTATTTTCTCTACCGTCTGTACATGTTTATGTCTACCGAATTCACTACTAATCAGTATAACAAAAGAATCCAATTCCTTATATTCTCCACTAGTAACTACAATATGTTCGACTTTTCGTTGTTCATGTAAATACTCGCAAGCTTGGAAAGCCTCCTCCAAACTATCCACAGACGAATTGGATAGAATAGATAGCTCAAACTGATTGGGAGTAAGGATATTGGCAAAAGTGGCAACTTGGTCTCGATAAATGGGAACTATGTCACGGGGAACATACAACTTGCCTTGATCACCCTTTACACCGATAAGAATAATACAAAACGTAATACAAAGCACTACGTACCATGACTGGATCACACACAACCAAGAGGTTTGGTTTCTTACTCTTGAGTCGCGTTATTGCTTCAAACACGTGAAGAAGCAACTCGTGGTCACCTATATAACCTAGCAAAATATAATCCCTACTTACGACGTCAACACATTCTTCAAGACAACCAATACACGCATACACTTGTTGCAATAGACAGTTGGACTCTAAACCTTCGATGAGTTGATCAAATTCTTCACCCAAAAGTCTTTTTCCACGAAAACCACCCAAATAACCGGTATGATTAGAAAACTGCACGGTATGGATGGGATCCACGTCAAAACCTAACAACTGAAGTGGAAAAACAGCTGCCTAAACATAGCGCTTACTTTTACAATCAAAGTCGCAGCTATCGCGTCTACTTACTTTGTTGCCGACATACCCAGAAACTACATGACTTTGAATACTCAATACTCGTCCACCAACTTGCATCATCAAACTGGTTTCATTTCCACATGTTCAGTTTGTCACACAGTTTTATTGGATGAATTCTATCATTGTATGCACCAACAGTGATGTATCCAAATATAAATATCACACTTTAACACCTTGTAGAATAATATTTGTTCTCAATTTGAAATCAATTCTTCACCCACCCTATTATAAAAGGAATGAGAGTTTTTATGGAGCCTTGAAGCATTCCTAATATTATTCGGGAGATAAAGAACGCCAATATCGTCCATACAAGTTGAAACCTTGGCAGCAAGAAATTTCTATGATTTAAGCAATGATGAACTAGTCGCCATTCTTCGATTCCTGTTCCAAAAAAGGCCATAGCCAAGGAGGTATGGATTCCTTCATTCGTTCACCATATTTCACAATAGCTTGTTGAATACTTTGTGAATGATGAACCATATCCTTGAGTGGCTGCGGTGGCAGTCTCAAAATAACCGGAACAGAACGAGGAATCGTCATTTGACAAGCTTTCACAAAACCTTCCCAAAGTTTCCTTTCTTTCCAAACTTCACGGTCAATCAATCGAGCAAAGATGACTGAAATGATGAATTTCTGCAATTGTGGAAAGTGAAGAATGGATTGAATAACTGTTCGTAATAGAAGGATCGGAATGGGACTCTTCTCTACCAATTGTTGCAAGCATGTAGCGACAGCATCTTGTGTAAATATTGACTTGAGCTCAAAACAATACTGAATAGCATAAATCACATTTCGTAAAGAACAGATGCCCTGCTTAGGCTCCAATAGATGCAACTCTACGAGAAACTCCGAGGCTTGTATGACGGGTAAGCGAGCACCTAAAGTTTTGGATATTGCATGTTTAAATTCTGAGCCATCTAATGCTACCAGACGAGGTAGGAGACGGAGTAGTTCTTCTTTGGAAAACGAATCTATAAATGGAATTGCGTATCGCACATCGCAGTCCGGTCGATAAGGATCTTGAAAATGCTTGCGAGCTGCTTCTAGTACCTCAGGACTTGTCTTTTTACCATTATCCATCAAACTCTCTAAAAGCTCCAACACAAAAGATGCCACTTTAGGTGAATGGCTGCCAACTAACTCTACAAGTTCCGGTGAATCCTCAGCAAGTGTTCGTGAGAGATTTGGAATATAAGTTTTGAATAAACCAATCACTTGCTCATTACAAGTTTGTTCCAATATTTGCAATAACGATATTAACAGTCGAGGCTTCCTTGAGCTTAAAACAACGTAAAGGCTACAGTAACGTTCCATCAGTTTTTCCCATCCTGGAGACAACTCTGACTTTTCTGAATCAGAAACTAAAGTGGCAGGTTTAGAATGCGATGGAGAAGTATCTTTCACTGTATCATTGTTTAAAGTAATAAGATTGCTTTCCTTCTCATTCATTATTTCATGAATAGCAAATAAAAGCTTGTCCTTGGCAAAATTTTCAATAGTCCCTACAAGAGAATCTATAGAATATAAGCGACTACTTAATAGGCGAATTGCAGGGCCCCTCAATACTTCGTCCTCATGAACGGAATAGTCTAAAATAACCTCGACGAACCGCATTCGATCTCTTCCCGATCGTTCCGTAATAATTTCTAACAAAGCGTTCAGCACTGCTGTTGTCTTTGAAGGATCTTCGATATATGCACGAACTTCGTCAATTGCTCCTTGAAACAGAATGGGAACTTGCACATACAATTGTGCAAATAAGGAATCTTCCATAGAAGTCAGATGACGAGAAACTTCTCTGGAAAAGATATGAAACAGAGTTTTGTAACGTTCAGAAACATATTTCTCCAAATCAACGAGTTCCATAGTGTTGGATGGAAACAAACGATTTTCTTCTCCATGAATAGCGTCAAGTTCTTCAGAAACTGATGAATTTGTATTTAGGATAACCAAATCAATCAACTCGGACTTTCTCGCGTTCTTCGAAAACTCTACATTCATAGATTGCAATCTTTCTTGTAACTGTTTCACCGTCTGTCGTGATAACTCATCCAGAGAAGGACTGCTTTCATCTTTCAGACCTTTCTTCATCAAATCAAATACACGTTTTTGATAAAGTTCTCTTACTGCGGATGATACACAAAAAGCAGCTTCTCCATAAAGCCAATGAATAGCTAATTCCAACCGTGTTTCTATTCTTTCCAAAATAAACTCAATGGCTTCCTTATACAAGGATTGATCCTGTTTACAATTCGGCAACATTCGACCCAACAATGCCAGCCGCAATGCATTACCACCACCAATAGCAGCTTGCTTCTCAGCAAAAAGGATACGTTTACAAGCCTCCTGTGAAAAGCGTTCCATCATCTCGTCCGAGTAATTAGGTAAAGATACAATCGGAGGCTTTTGTAGGGCATGCCCAATGGAAAGCGGAACAACTTGTTCTTCTTCTTCCTTTTTGGTTTCTACGACTTCTGAAGTGGATTGAACTTCTCTTTTCCATACCTGAGACTGGTTATGACTAGTATTGTTTGCATTCTGTTGAGATACTACAGAAGGTGTTGACGATGCAGCTCTCGCCAATTTGGAAGCTAAACGAGGATCAAGTCTGGGATCTCTTTTTAGCTTTGAAACAGCACCAGTGGCTCCCATAATCACTGCACCACTATCTTCAATTTGTGCAGGTTTCGAGTCTTCCAAACTTGTTGCTTCTCCAGAAACACTCGACTGTTCTTTGGTAGTTTCCTCTTTGTCTAGTAAGACAGTTGGAACCTCTAGAATAGTCTTCAGTACCATTTCGACTAATGTCGATAAAGGATAAGTATTTACAAGAGAATCTGTCAAACTCTTGGCTTCCGCAACAGAAATCGCTTTTTGACTACGAAGTTTCTTCGTTTCTTGTTCAGAGTCATTCTTTACACTTGATGATGTGGAAGCATATGGTCGCTTTGGTGGACGTCGCATATGGGTTGCCGAAGGAGTTGAGACGCGATTCTTGGAGTCAGCTATAATACTTTCATTTACGCCCAAGTTTCGTAATGCAAGCTCTAAACTTTGTAAAACGGATGGTATTTGATGCAAAGATGTAAAAGCAACTGCAGACAGTAACAAACTCTTCAAAGATGACCGTTCTGTAACTTTCTGAGCATTAGACAAGTTGGAGTCTTCTCCCTGAATAACACGATGTACAACAGTGATTATCTTACTAGCAAATGCAGAACGTTCTTCCATAATATGAAACAGACTGGCCATCGCTGCACATCGAACTTGAAAATTAATAATATCTACGCTAGAATGATTAAAAATTTTCAATATCTCTGACAATAATTGTTCTGCTTCTTTGAACACTTCTTCCTTGGATATGCTATGAAGTCCTTCCTTCAGACCGTCAAATAGTGAATGACGCTTACTAGTGTCATCACTGCTGGAAGGAGAAAAAAGTTTGATAACAGCTTCAATCAGTTTCAAACTTTGCAAGGCCAAACTCTCATTTTTCTCCAACGTAAACTGACAAGCTATCCTGCATATTTGGTTCAAAACAGAAAACAGTCGTTTTGGTTTGGTTTGAACGACGTCGGTAAGTAGCAATGCCCTTTGTACTACGGGTAGTAACTGAAGTGTCGTGTGAACTACTTTTCTTTGAACATTGGGACTGTGGTCACTTATCATCAACTGCAGACTCTCCAATGCTAGAGAAAAAGCTGGTCGTGAAAAGCTTGAATCCAGCTTTTAAACTGTTCTTACCTGAATATATATATTCTTCTTGTTTCGAACAAACCGCTAAAATAAAATCGACTACAGCTACTCTCACGGAAACTATACGGTCTCTTTGGTACTCCAACACTAAAGGAAACACAGTTTGTAACGCTGCAGGGTCTCTGTGAAGAACAACCTCTTGTAACTTCTTAAGCAGTTCTACTTTTTCGTTAGGATTGACAGAGGAAGCTATTTGATTTAATAGAGTAACCAGCTGAGCGTTCATTGAAACCAGCTTTCACAAAGGAACCGTTGTCCTAACCCACTCTTCCTAGCAATAACAAGACCATCAACTTCATGGAAAAAGCGCGCAATTAATTATTTTTTTTCTCAATGACTGAATGATTTAGTTCATACAACTAAACATACTAAGGAAGGATACAATCTTATAGAGTTCCAACTTGCTTTTGTGACCAATATTGTTGTAGTTTTCATGTTGTGGTGGTGTTACAACAAACAACAAACTTTGTTATTAATAGGACATGCTACAAGTCGATTTGGTGACCAAGCTTGGAACTTTGTAGTTCCACTTGTTCTTGTTGTTGTTTCAAAAGGAGCACTTTGGGTTGCTTCGTTCTATGCAATTTGTGGTAGGCTCATCACGTTGGCTTTCGGTTCAAGACTGGGTGTCTACATAGACTCTCACGAAAGAATCCAAGTTATTCGAATTGGCGCATTGACTTCTGTTTGTTCTGTTACACTGCTTACTAGCCTGTTCTCATTGTTCTTGAAGAATATCGGTGTCTCTGCTTGTTTTCAAGGTAATTTAATGGACTGGTTATTTCAGCAACACTGTTCTTGGGAAGCCAAGAGCTTATTTATCTTGCTATCGATCGTTGGAAGTGGTGAGGTTATTGGCGCCTTTCTTACCAGGGTTTCTGTGGAGCGTGATTGGATAATAGAAATAGTTGATTCGGAGAACCTGGCAAATTTCAATGCCCTTTTGAGAAGAATCGACCTCCTGTCTGAAATATCAGCACCTATACTTGTTGGCTGGTTTGTAACCACGAGTAATATTTCCTCAGCTATTTACTCTATTCTATGCGTTGGTGGTTTCAACGTTATTAGTTTTCTCATGGAATATGGAATGTTGCGGTGGATTAATTCTCTTGATAACTGGTATACCAGCTCAGTAACCACTCAAGAAATGTCTGTCGAAGGCGTTGTAGATAATGAACAACAACAAAGCGATCTCGATGACCGAGTAGCATCCAGCTTTTCAATATTCATTCGACATCCGTTGAATTTAGTTTTGTTAGCTTATGGTTGTTTATGGTTTAATGCGACATCACCTCATGGCATTTTATTAACTTCTTATTTAGCTGAAGAACAAGTCTCTCATTATGTACTGGGTATTTTTCGTGCTAGTGGTGCCATTTTTGGATTCCTTGGAACACTTGTCTTTCCTTGGTTAGAGAAAATCTGGGGACTACAAATGACTTGTCTGGTATCTATCCTTTTGGAAACCATCACGTTGATATCTTCTTGTATCTTTATTTGGTCGAGTGTAGTTGGATGGAGTTTGTTTGTTTCTTTGGCCTTGATTGTCCTATCTAGGGTTGGCTTATATAGCTACGAATTGGGAGAATCTCTCTATTTACAAAGATACACCGATACAACTGAAAGGGGCAGAATGGGAGCAGCAGAAGGAGTACTTACCAATGCAGCATACTTGGGACTAATTGCAGCAGGACTCGTACTAAATGCACCTCAACAATTTCTCTATCTATGGATAGCTTCTGCTACGTTTGCTGCATTAGGAAGTCTTTTATTTATCATTTGGTGTACTTTGTTTGTTGAAGACAATCATTATCATGGGGATCCTTCGGCAATGAAACATTCACATACTCCTTATCAACAACAACAACTAGATGAAGAGGGTCATGGATGGCATATACATCTGCATAAAAGATAAAAAGTTATCAAGAATGGGATTTTTTGGGTTTGTCTGATAGCCGAGGTTTGATTCCTCTTTTTGCTGCAAACAGTAAAGATGAGTAACGACTTGTCTTGAGGTAGGATAGAGCCGCCATTGCTTCTCTTTCTGCTTTGGAAAGATTGAGTAAAGTGTTATTCTCTTTTGTATCTTTGTCATGCTTCAATGGCAGTTGACCATCTAAAGTAGGAAACCCCAATCTTTGCCTAATAGAGGGATATCTCAATATCCAATTCAACAAAAAGGTAAAGCAGCTGTTGGGTAAAAGGTAACAAAATATCAATGCTGGTACCTTCAATGTCAATGGAAAACACAGAATGGTGATTACTCGTACAGCAAACAATGCAGTTTCATTACTCGTAACTGCCATAGTATCCTTTGCAATCCGCAAAGTAATCAAATAAATAGTAGAACAAAGCAAAGGAAGAATATAATGAGGATCGGGTACCGTCAAATCTTGAAACCAACCTATGCCACCCTCCGATAACGAGATAGGGTTACTTTTAGTCAGACTTCGAACTCCCCAATACAGCGACATAATAATAGGAGTTTGAATCAATGGTGCATAAAAGTTCTTCAAAGGATCTGCTTTATATTTCTTCATCAATTTTAAATATTCATTTTTCAGTTCAAGTAACTTTTCATCGTTCTGTCGACTAGTAGCGTCTGTCGTTCTCTTATATATCTCTTCCAACTGTGGTTTGAGGCACTTCATTACTGCAATAGAACGCATACTACCTATTGCAATGGGAAGTAACAAAAGTCTTACTGCAATTGTTGTCATCCCAATCAAAGCAAACCATGGAACACCCAGGGTTTCGTACAGGAATTCGAGCACATTAGCACTTGTATTGACATATCCTTGCCAAAAAGTTATCAAATGATCATAAATACCGGAAGAAGTATTTACTATTTCTGACTGTTCTTCCAAACTGCCAATAGGTAAGCGATAGAAAGAATCTTCTGTTTGGGTTTTGTTCAAAGCTGATTCCTTCCATTGAATAGGCTTCTCTAATGAATCTTTGTTTTCATTTGGTTGGGAGTGAAAGTGTTTGGTATGCAAAATACGAAAAGTCCATCGTAATTTGCCTTGGCTGGTTTCCAAAAGAGACTTTGGTGGATACCCTCTATGTGAACAACTTCTCAACATATAGTTGTCAAGCATAGAAATGTTTCTAGGCTTTGTTGAAATCTTTTGTGTTGTTGAGTGTAAAAGATAAGAAATATTCTTCGGTGAGTTGACGAAGAGCCGACTCATCCATCCCATTGCCAAAATAAATACAAAGAAATCTTTCCACAAAGACAATTATACATCTTTTGAATAAAACTTGGTTTTCTATTCCAACCGTTTGAGGAATACACGACAAGAATCCTCAAGTTGTATTCATATGAATAAAAGTATTCTTCAATGTCATTAATGAATGAAAGAAGGAATATCATTGCCGACTTGAGAAATGCTAAGAGCTGTATAATGATGTTGAGAGATTTCCCTCGCTTTGGAAAGGGCAAACGTTTGGACAACTTATGAGTGACCCAACTACTTCTAGTCATAGGGAAGCAGTAGACTCAACCAACTCTCCGTCTTCCTTTTCGCGTCTTGCCTGTAGTTTGTCCTGGAAACGTCTTTATTTTATTTATCAACGTAACATACTGCCGGAGTATCAGAAACCCATCTTGTACACTTTATTAGGAATATTGTTTCTGTCCCTTTGGCGACTTGTCTTTAAAATACCACCTCTAGACCTTTTTCATTGGTTGGACGTCGAATATTTCTTACAAAATGAGGATGGCACACCATATGGATATGTATATTTTCCTTTGGTAAGTACAGTGAACTGTTATCTCATTCAACTCAATTAGTTTATTAGGGAACCATTCTTCTGTTTATTGGAGTAGTGACCATCTTTACTAGGGTGACCAATCGCCTGCAATCTCGTTATTCCTTTGCAAGTAGTAGAACAAGTTGACTTTATCTTGTGAATAAACTGCAATGGATGCTTCTCGTTGGAATAAACTCATTCCATGATAGCTTAAAATAAGAATCGTATTTCCGAATGATATATAAAAATGATGATGGATTGTTGTTGTTGGGTTGGTTTTATGGTTTTCTATTCATGAACCAATTAGACCCTTTCAGTCTATATGAACTTGTAAAGGTCTGCCGAGTGGGACCTTCAGGGACACTTGATTTGAAAGAAATAGAAAACGAAGGAAGCTCTGTTTCTTTGCAACAACAGTATAGGTATTTTGTTCCAACTCCTTTTTGGTTTGTTGTTAACATATTCTATAAAGTGAGCCGGTATATCTTAACGTATATGACCTGATAGACCCTGAAAATCCTGAACGTTTTACTGCTATGAACGCTTACCTACGTAAGATAGGAGTAGGTTTCTATCACTCTGGTGTAGAGGTTGGATTCTTTATGTTCCGTTGTGTTGCTGAGTGATTTCTGGTTAGGTTTATGGGGTAGAGTTTTGTTTTGGAGGTTCTGAAAGTTGTGATACAGGAGTATTTCACGTGGAGCCTAGACGTGCGCAAGGTGCCTCATATAGACAAAGTATTTATATGGGAAACACGCCTCTAAGTCCCAATGAAGTGTTTCTAGTTGTACAGATATTGGCAGATAGTTTTCGTGGTAATACCTTTTCACTGTTGCGTAGAAATTGCAATCATTTTTCGGACTTGTTATGTTTGTACCTCACTGGAAAACGTGCTCCCAAATGGATCAACAGATTGTGTAGTATTGGAATGAAAGTCAAATGGCTTTTACCTAAAAGTTTAGATAATCCTAGTGCGTCTCCATTACCTGCTGATAAAACAAGTCTCATGATTCCCGTTGCTGGGAATGTCAATCATATATTGAACCAACGAAGGAACAAACTACAAAAAGAGACTTTTGAAAAAAATAAAACGAGTTGTGACCCTTAAAACTCATCATCAACAACGTTTTGTTGCCAGTCTTAGTTCTTCCCATCCATTCCTCCTTTTGTTGGAAATTGAAATATTGGCATTGTTATCTTTTCTTGGGTGTCTTTACTCCTTTTGGAAACTTAGCCGCCTTTTTTTGGAAACGGCATATTAGCGTTGAACAAAGATGAACCCGGAATAGTAAGTTGATATGGGGATAAATGATTGTTTTATTTGGTCCAACTAGGGATAGTGATTATCTTTTCAAGTTGTTACTCATAGGAGACTCTGGAGTTGGAAAATCTTGTCTCTTGTTGCGTTTTGCCGACGACACTTACAACGAGAGTTACATTTCAACAATTGGAGTAGATTTTGTAAGTTGTATTCTCTCAATATTGGTTGTTTCTAAAACTCTACTTGACTAGAAAATTCGTACCATAGAACTCGACGGGAAAACTGTCAAGCTTCAGATATGGGATACTGCGGGACAAGAAAGATTCCGTACCATAACCTCGTCTTACTATCGAGGTGCTCACGGAATCATCATCGTCTATGGTAGGACCCTTGCTTTCTCTTATTGGAGAACTATGATTGAAGCTTTCTCTAATAGACGTCACAGACCAAGAATCCTTTAACAATGTGAAGACTTGGTTGCACGAAATTGATAGATATGCGAATGAGAGTGTGAACAAACTTCTCGTTGGAAACAAGAATGATTTGACCACGAAAAAGGTCGTAGACACAGCTACTGCTAAAGAGTTTGCGGATTCTTTGGGAATCAAGTTTCTGGAAACGTCTGCAAAAACTTCAGAGAATGTCGAACAAGCCTTCATTACTATGGCACAAGAAATCAAAGAGAGGTAAGGAGACTAGACATAGTTGGCATGGTTTGAGTTAAACTCTTGTCTCTAGAATGGCCAGTCAGCCTCAGACTCAAAAAACTTCTTCTGGTATCCATGTAGGTGCAAACGCTCAAGAAGTGAAAGAATCGTCCAGTTGTTGTTCTTGAATAGTTTGTTATTTTAAAGGTGGCTTAGTTTGTACTCTAGTGAAGTTTTGGTTTTGCATACAACACACACACACACATCTATATATCCTATTGAGTTGGTCGTTCCTTGAATTTTTGTGTTGATACATTTTATCACATTTTGCTTGTACACATAGTGTAATTGGTTAAATGTACAACGGTATTGGATTACCTACACCTAGAGGTTCAGGTACCAACGGTTATGTTCAACGTAACGTAGCAAATGTGAGTCTTCATGGTCCTTCTCGTCGCATTGGATATCAAGTAGCTAATAAAACAGTCGACGAAACATTGGAACGAGAGTCCGTTGTACGCAAACCTGACCCTGATATTTTGGAACATGAAAGGTGCCGAAAGGCAGTGGTACTGTCGTTGGAGTTGGAGGAAAAGCTAAGAAATGAAAACATTTTAAATGAAGAACAAATAAAGGAGCTCGTTTCAAAGGTTAGAACACAGTTGATGAATCAGAGTCAGGTGGACTTGGCAGTGGACAAGGGTGAAAGTATCAATCACCTCCTACAAAATATAGCTGAAGAAGCACAAAAATGGAAGAAAGCGAGTTTAAAAGAAAGCAAAGATAAGAGACGTGGACTTCAGGTGGGGTTTGCTCGAGAGGAACCTACTTTGGGCTTACAACTTGAAAGCAGGCCGACTTTCCGTGACTACGACACTCACCGCAAGTCTTTGGCCAAAGAGAAAGAAAACCTCAAATTGAAGTATGCTTTGGGACTTGACGACGACTATCAACCTGGAGATGTTTTTCGCAACTCCCGGACGGAAGAAGAACCAGTGACACAACAAACGCCAATTCGCCCTTTCATGAACCAAGAAGAGTTGAAGCTAGCGAATGAAGTGGAAGAGGAGCATTATTCTCCAGCATTAAATACTATGAAGGAGGAAGGTGAGCTCCGAGGGGAAGATGAAGTTGCTTTTGTGTCACCCTCGAGGAATAGTATCAAGGCGAATAAGGACATTGAGACAGACTCCAAAGAGCGTAGAAAGGAAGTTGAATCGCATAGACGCAGACGTAGACATCATTCAACTTCTCGAAGAAAAAGGTCATCCTCTCGTGATAGGAGGAGACATCAAACTTCTTCAGACGAAGACAGAAGACGTAAAAGACGACATAGACATTCATCTCGAAGAGAATCTCACAAGTAACAATAGCCTCAACTACAATTGCCATATTTTAACGTTCATAATTAAGAACAAAGAGAAAAACCTCGTTTCTATTATGTTGGCCATTCTAGTCAATACTTGGAAAACTTCTTGTCAACATCATTATACTAAATCAGCAACGTTCATTGGCATTTCATCGATTTGAGTACTATAAAACTGTTCGATATCTCTCAACATAGCAACATCTTCATTCGTAACGAAATTAATAGCAACTCCTCGACGTCCAAAGCGCCCCGACCGACCAATTCGGTGAATATAGTTTTCTCTGTTTAATGGAATATCATAATTGATTACCAAAGAAACTTGTTGCACGTCGATACCTCTCGCCCAAATATCTGTAGCTATAAGAACTCTTGACTTGCCACTACGAAACTCGGCCATAACAGCGTCTCTTTCACTCTGTTTCATATCTCCATGCATAGACGAAACCGTAAAGTTGTTCTCTCGTAATTTTGACGTCAGCCAGTCCACTTTGCGCTTCGAGTTGCAGAAAATAACGGCTTGGGTGATTGTAAGTGTTTCGTACAAGTCACATAATGTGTCAAACTTCCATTCCTCCTTCTCAACAGCCACAAAAAATTGCTTGATACCTTCCAAGGTCAACTCATCCCGCTTTACCAATATCCTGACAGGGTCCGTCATAAACTTTGAGGTCATCTCTAAAACGTCGTGTGGCAACGTAGCAGAAACTAGAATAACTTGAATCGATGGAGGTAAATGACGATATACTTCATAGATTTGTTCTTTAAACCCTCTCGACAGCATTTCATCGGCTTCGTCAATAATAAATAAACGAAGCGACCGAGTACGCAAATTTCGACGCTGGATCATGTCGAAAACTCTCCCAGGAGTACCGGA
Source organism: Galdieria sulphuraria (assembly GCF_000341285.1). Classification (NCBI taxonomy): domain Eukaryota; phylum Rhodophyta; class Bangiophyceae; order Galdieriales; family Galdieriaceae; genus Galdieria; species Galdieria sulphuraria. The sequence continues at coordinate 42,725 of NW_005178411.1, forward strand.
AACGACGTGAACACCATAATCCAACGTGCGAATGTCCTCTCCTAGATTCTTCCCTCCAATACAAGCATGACACTGGACGTTCATAAATTCTCCAAGAGACAAGAGTGTGTGTTGAGTCTGCTGTGCCAACTCACGTGTAGGGGAAAGAATCAGTACTTGCACCTCTCGTGTCTTAATATCAACACTGTTCAGAGCAATTACGGATAACATGGCGGTTTTGCCGGTGCCGGATTGAGCTTGAGCTATTACATCCCTACCTTTCAAAGCAGGTGCCAAAGCTCTTTGTTGAATGGCCGAAGGTCTCTCAAAACCTAGTATTGGTTTTCTTATCACTTTTGAAAACCCTTTGAGCGTACACCAAACTTACCATAACTGTAAATGCCACGAAGCAATTCCTTCTTAAGTCCCAACTCTTCAAAAGAAGGAATTGCCTTTACTTCTCTACTTGTTTCAAACTCCAATTCGCGATCACGATAACCTAATTGCCCTTTCAGTTTGTATTGTTTTCTCAAAGTTCTACAAACCTCGTCCACGTCTTCCCCGGTAACTACTCATCTCTCTCTCTCTCTCTCTCTCTCAGCAAAACTACACAATGATGGAATTCCCAACTACCTACCACCAAATCGTACATCATATACTGAGTTTTCATACTACTTGTTGTATTGCTGTTAAACTAGATATTCCACTTAAGTAGAGACTTTTGTATTTCAGATAAGGTTTCGAGTTGCAGCAAAAGTCAAATGAACTTTGCAAAGTCCTCTATGAAAAAACAAGAAAGAAATGATGCCACAATTGAATCAGTGAATAGTGTTACTGCCATGAATCATTTTTAAATGGAGTATCTCGAGCATCGTCCAAAGAATGTGAGTTTTATATCGTCTACAAATACAAAAAATATGATAGTAGAAATGGAGATTTATTTCTTTAAGATGTACAGCGTATTCTATGTAAACAGAACAAGACCAAAAGTATCTAATTATTGAAGTAGCATATACACAGTTAACTGCATTCTTCTATTCTACAGAATAAAGAAAAATGCAATTTTGGCGCTATAGAAACTTATCGAAGCATGTAGAAGAGCCTCGAATTGAGTTTCAAATTGGATTTTTTGGAAATGTTACGTCGGTGTTGAATTTGTTGAAAGTGGTGGTGGGCAGAGCAACAAGCTGATATGTCCTGTGCTGGTTTTGACTTTGGAAATGCAAACTGTTTGGTAGCTATAGCAAGAAGAGGAGGTATCGATGTGTGCACAAATGAAGTGTCTAATAGGACGACACCGTAAGTTGGACTTTATAGTTGCTCTTTTAGGCTGACAGAAGCTCTTGTCAACTAGTTGTTTGGTGGCTTTTTCGGGGGAATCTAGAAGTATTGGGGAAAGTGCCGTTAGTTCGGTAGTACAGAACTTTAAAAATACTGTGACTGAGGTGAAGAGACTATTGGGACGTGCATACGACGACCCCGAAGTGCAACGTCAGCTGAAGAGAAGCTTTTTTGAGATAGTGAAAGAAGAGGACGGAAGAACAGGAATTCGTGTACAATATGGGGCAAACGGAGAGAAGCAAATCTTCTCTCCCGAAGCTATCGTTGCAATGATACTGACAAACTTGGGAGAAACCGCCTCCGCAGAATATGGGTCCACTGTCAAGGATTGTGTAATATCTATACCAGCGTACTTTACTGACGCTCAACGTCGTGCTATGAAGGATGCCGCAAAGATAGCAGGGTTTAATACATTGCGTCTTTTCCACGAACATGCTGCTGCAGCGTTGAGTTATGGGCTCTATAGAACGGCAGAGTTGCCGGATAGTGACCCTTATAAAGTTGCCATTGTTGATGTTGGGAATTCAGCGACCACTGTATCAATTGTTGGGTTTCTGAAGACCAAGCTTACAGTTTATTCTGTAGCTTTTGATAGCAACTTGGGTGGAAGAGATTTTGATGAAGTATTATTCGATCATTTTGCTTCAGAGTTTGACAAAAAATACAAGCTTGACATTAGAAGTAATCCTCGTGCAACTATTCGTCTTAGAGTGGCATGTGAGAAGCTTAAGAAAGTTTTAAGTGCCAATCCGGAAGCTCCTTTAAATGTGGAATGTATAATGAATGATGTTGATGTTTCTGGCTATCTGAAACGTTCAGAATTCGAACAAATGTCAGAAGAACTTATCAAGAGAATTTGTTTGACGTGTCAGAAAGCATTGGAAGGCGCGAACGTGCAGGTGCAAGATATTCAATCTGTCGAAGTTGTCGGAGGAAGCTCCCGAATTCCTTCTCTGCAAAATGCCTTGGAGCAATTTTTTGGAAGAAGTGTAATGAAAACACTGAATGCAGAAGAAACAGTTGGTAGAGGATGTGCCTTGCAGGGTGCCATTATTTCTCCAGCGTTTCGTGTTCGACCATATGCTGTGGAAGATGTGATGCCTTACCCAATATCGATTCATAAGCGTTGTGAAGATTCAGAGGAACGTATTCAGTTGTTCACGAGATTCAATCCTATTCCAAGCTTGAAACAACTAACCTTTACAGTACCATATGCTCCAGTTGAACTTACTGGATATTATGAGAATTCGGAGGTCGCGCCTATCGGTGGGAGTGGGATAACGAAGTTTGTGTTAGAAGCTCCCAAAAAGAAAGATAGTGAGAAGGATATGGCCAGAGTGCGAGTTCGAGTAAAGCTCACTGCAGATGGGATTCTTGCTTTGCACTCTGCTTATTCACTTGAAGAATTCGAGGAGCAAGTCCAGAAGAATGAAGAAGGAAAACATAGTGTTTCCAATGAAAGAGAGAACCCAGAGAAGACTAATGATAAGATGGATATATCCGATCAAGCAAATTCCAACGCAGAAAAGGGAGACCCCAACGTTCAATCAGAACAAAACGGCAATGTTACTGTTAAAGTTGAAGGAAATTCGACTGAAAATTTACAAGCCGATCACTCAGCAGCAATGTCTGACAGCAACAACACTGCGAATGAGACGGAGAACAAGGAAACTACAGAAAAAGGAAAGCCTGATTCACAGATCAAGAAAGTTAAGACAAAGCAGATAGATCTCAAATTTGATGAAACTCTTTGTTTTGGTGGTTTCAGTGATAGTCAAGTGGAAACAGCACGTGCAGCAGAATTGGAGATGCGAGCGCGTGACCGCTATTTGCGAGATAGAAGTGATGCGTTGAATTCTTTGGAATCGTACGTGTATGATATGAGAAATAATTTATCAGAATATGGTGGACCTTTGAAGGACTTTGTTTTAAGCGAAGACAGAGTTCGCTTATTAGAAGAACTAGACTCTCTGGAAAACTGGATCTATAGTGATGAAGCTTCCAGTGCTTCGAAAAGTGTGTTTACGGAAAAACTAGCTTCTATTAAGAGTAGAGGGGATGCCATTGTCCAACGCAAGTTTGAATGGGAGACAAGACCAGAAGCTATTGCAGAACTGCAAAGAGTTTGTGATATGTATCGTTCTTTGGCTTCCTCTACTAGTGCCGAGTTTGAACATATCACAGAAGAAGATAGAAAGAAGGTTACGGACAAGACACAAGAAACAGAAAATTGGCTCGCTAAACAAGTCCCTCTTCTGGAGAAACTGCAGAAACATGAAGACTGTCCAGTTACTGTAGCACAAATTCGACAAAAGAGCAAGGCAGTCGAACAGTTTTGTCATCCTATTATGTATCGTCCTAAACCTGCTCCACCAAAGAAGAGCAAGGAGCAATCATCATCGGGAAATGGTGATGCCCAAAAGGATTCTTCAGAAAAGATGCAAACTGAAACCGCAGAAAATGAAAAAGGTGTAGAGAATGGAAAAGGCACGGAGAACAAGGACTCAGGTGATGCAATGGAAACTGAACCAACGCAGACGTGATACTTATTCTTTTTAATAAAGCAACTACTGCTGTTCCTGATGAAATTTTCCAATAGGCCATCTTGCTTGTACGTCAATTTCTTTGATATTATCTTGAATACCGAAACGCAATCTTTCGACTCCAGCCCAAGCCGTCATGACTCCGTTATCTGTACACCACTGATGTGGAGCAACACCGAACTGGAAATGAAATTTTTCTGCTAATTGCTGACAACATGAACGAATAGACTCATTGCTTGCCACTCCTCCGGAAAGTATCAAGTCTTTCGTATCTTTTTCATTTTCTAAGCACCACTCCAGTGCTCTTTGGGTCTTTTCATAGAGATGTAAAACGCACGCCTTTTGAAACGAGGCAGCAATATCATTTCTCAATTGAGGACGCTCTTTCAACATCTCTGTTCCACCCAAATCTCGAACAAGCAAAGAAACCGCTGTTTTCAAGCCAGCAAACGAAAAATTCATGTCTCTCCTTTTCGACATCGGAACTGGAAGATGAAAGGCTTCTGAATTTCCATCTTTTGCCAACTGCTCCACCAATGCTCCTCCACCACCTCCTGATGAAAGCCCTAACAACCTTGCTACCTTGTCATAAGCTTCACCCATAGCATCATCTAAAGTGCCTCCCAAGACAACAAATTCCTCAACTCCTTTACATAATATAA
>NW_005178411.1:47401-54634 GCF_000341285.1 Galdieria sulphuraria
TCGTTCATAATATAAGCTGGCAATGTCCACCAGAAACCAGAACATTCAAAAAGGGAAATGTAATATCCTGAAAAAACAGTCTTGCCATCAAACAGTGAGCTTCCAAATGATGAACAGAAACAAAAGGCAAATGATAAGACGACGCTATAGTTCGACCACTCTCAAAACCTACTCGTAAACAAAGTTCTAAACCAGGACCCATAGTAACCGCTATCGCATCAAGCTCGGAAACGGAAAGATTGGCTTGTTTCAAACAATCATCGATACAGCCACTGATCGCATCTTCGTGTGCATCTCGAGCTAGCGCTGGAACAACTCCTCCCCACCTGCTGTGAATATATTCTTGACCAGCTCTAGTCTCTCCCAGAATTCTTCCGCTGCTATCCACAATGGCAACTCCTGTGTCATCACAAGAAGTTTCAACTCCCAAAACAGTAAATCGCTTATTCTTCCACGGTTCCGAAACAATTATTGAACGAGCATAGTGTAGCGTTTTTGTATTGCTATTTTGATCTCTATTCAAATGCTCCTGACTCCAATCTACCGACTTTGGTAGTCCAACCAGTCGTCTAGAGTTGGCTTGTTGTGAGCAACGGACGCAGTTAAAGCACTTCCTAGGCAAGAACAACATTTTCTCCACTCTGAATATATTCTTTTGTGTCTTTGAATATTTCGAAAACTTGTCTTTCTTTCGTTTGATAGTCGGTTGGAGAAAATACTGTTCCAAATATGCTGTAACAACACCCATGATGCTACATACAAAACTTGAAAAACTGACAAGTCGATGACTTTCGTATTATCAACCTTGCACGTTGAGCAAGTCACTATACAGATAAACACCGCTTAACAATGGGTCAAGGCTCACTTACCTGATGAAACAAATTGCAATTTCCTCATCAAAACTGCAATATATATCTATATATAGTAAGTGTATATCTATTTGGTTCGAATCTTCTAACAACATGTGAAAAAGTGCTCCTCCTTCATTTATCAATGAACAGATTCCTATAATTGTCTTGTGAAAGTTACAGATATTATAAACATGATAAAGGTTCTTATACATATTTAAGCAGTAGTAGTTATTGCTTCATATTTTATGGTTCGTAATAAGGAGATATCGTTAGTTTCAAGTTACAAGGTGGAAAGTTCACTATCTGCTATTAGCTGCGACGCATCGGAAAAGTTCCTAGTTGCTGGAGGACGAGAGGTTCTTCGCTTATTTAGTATCGAAAACAATATCCTAAAAGAAGTTCGTAATCTTCGATCCTCAAGAAGGAAGGGTCTAAAATACTCCATCAATGATATTCGCTGGCATAAGCTACCAGGTTACGGCAGTCTTGTATTGAGTGGTTCCACCGATGGCTCTTTGGTCTTGTGGGATTTAGCAGTGGACGTTGAAACTGCCAATGTCTCTACTTCGTCTATGTCTTTTTCGTATTCTTCCCTTTCTTCTCGTAAAAAGCCAACAGAACCTCGATTTATTACTGCACATGAAAGGGCTATCAATAAGGTGGATTGGCACAACACCATATCGTACAGCTTTTTGTCCTCTTCACAAGATGGAAGCATAAGGTTATGGGACTTGCGTGAATTTGGCAAGAATAATATTCCATTGATAAATCTATGCTATAGTAAAAGTGATCCTGTCAGAGACGCATCTTTCTCACCACATTTTCCATATTGGATAGGCGGTGGCTATGAGTCTGGAAGTTTTTTACTATGGGATATACGTAAACCAGATCTTCACCTTCTCAGCATTCGTGCTCACAGTGGTCTCCTATTTTCAGTATCCTGGCATCCCGATAAGGAAAATGTTCTAGCAACTGGTGGACGTGATAAAATTATCCGAGTGTGGGATTTGAGTCAAGATGGACGTACAACAGAAACACAGAGCTCCTTGGATGTGAGCAAGGAACAAAAACGTTCGACCAACTTGTTGGATAAAGTTTCATTTTCAGGTTGGCAAGAAATCTTTTCTCTCTCAACCATAGCAGCCATCTCTAAAGTTTCTTGGAGACCGGGATATGAAGAACAAATGGCATCAGCATCATCTGTTCTTGATACAAGAATATCTATTTGGGATATTCATCGTCCCTACTTGCCAGTGATTTCGTTACGTGGACATCGCGATACAGTTTCGTGTCTCTTGTGGGAGTCCAGTGGAAATTTGCTTTTTTCTTGTTCCAAAAATGGCGCCATAATTATTCAACAGGTTGATAAAGGCTATCAGCCCTATTCACATTTGCGTAATAATGTGTTTGCGCTTTCTACTCACAACTCCATCGCATATTCTACTTATTCTCGAGCAACTAAGGAGAATTTGACGAGACCTTTTAGTCAAAGCCTGATTTATATTTGGAAACAAGATGAATCCGAGAATTGGAGACTAAAGATGTTGTACAAAGATAGTTATTCTCCTGTCGGTGGAGGTATTGGTCTTGATGAAAGTATACTCCGACAAGTTTGTTACGTAGTATCTCCATTTTTACGAAGCAAACCCAAACGAGATTCTTCATCATGGGAATGGCGGATTTCCATTTGTAAGGAATTGATATCTTTATATACAAGTGTAGAACTGTCTCACCATGAATTTATCTGGAATGCTTTTTATGAATTCATCCAGTACCTTTCAGGACAAGGAACTTCCTACATAAAACATTGTATGTACACTCGTGTCCAGGCGTTGTTTGACTCAATTGTTGTCAAATGGTGGCAGTATCTTTCTGATATAGGTGATGTTCAAACCTGTTCGTTGATATTGATATTGTGTTGGGACCTTGTACAGCCTTCGATCAAGTCGTTGCTCGATGGAGCTCAAGGAACTGTTGCAACCTATGTTGATATTTTGAGAAGAATGGAAATGCATGTCGCTGCAACAGAAGTACAAAATGCTGTACCGTTTCCAGAAATATGTCAGTGGAACAGTTCCAATACGACCATTGAAGATTCTAGAACGACAAGTTTTCCATTGTGCAGTTTTTGCCATCGTCAAGTGAGAGGACTGTATAGCTGGTGTCAGGGATGTGGTCACGGTGCACATACAAAATGTTTAATCACCTGGTTTGTTGGAAGCGACTTGGTAAGAAAAGGGACATATCGAGAACAGTTTACCTGCATTCGTCCCATATGCCCAGTCCCTTCATGTCAACATCGATGTATATACCACCCAAATCATATTGTATAAGTTGTATGTAAAACTTGAACAACGCTTATTTTATTGCTGCGCGGTTCTAATCACTAATAGTAACCTCGGTTTGTACTTCCGAGTCGAATCCATATGCCGTCACTTGCTTCACTACGTCTGCCGTTGCGAATATGTCCACGACTCGTTTATATATTCTGAGCTCGAAGCGATCCCAGGTATTGGTCCCCTCTCCACAAGGAGATTTTCTCGTCGTAATTCTCAGTATTTTCCTCGGCATTCGAACAGGTCCTCTGACTCGCAAGCCATTCATTTTACCTCTTTGGACAAGTTCTTGGCATACTGTATTCCCAACTTAGTTTTCCCAATAATTATTTTCGTGAAACACTAACCTCCTTCCACTGCTTTTAAGTTCTTACTCGTTAAAGTGATACGGATTCTCTTTGGTGTTTCTGTGGACTCTAATCCAACCTTTTTCGTAGCTGGTGGTGCAGCTACTGTAGTCATATCGACAAACAACAGTACTCTTGAATTCACAAACCAAGCAATCGGACGACGACGAAAATGGCCTGGGTATTTCAGATCGATATTTAATGATATGACATATGAAGACACTATATATATATATATATCCATTCCATTTTTAGGGAAATGGATATTCTATGGCATCTATCCAACAACAGTGAAAGGAATATAAAATATTCAATGAATAAGAGACAACGAGAAAAGGACTACCCAGTCATTGTTGAACTGTTAGATGGCCACTTGGAGTCACTTCCTCTATCAATCAGCATTCCAATAAGAAAAGGAATTATCCATTGCATTGAGACAAGCGAAATGTGTGTTTCATTTCTGAAAGTTGTTCGACGGAGACTGGTTATTTCATTGCTCTTTATCCCATCACAGAAACCAATTCATCTTGTGCAGATCAATCTCCTTCTCTTTATCCTTGACTTTTGGTAATTGTGTTTGTCGTTGGAGGAGATGTGTTCAGTCTACACAGCATCTTTTTTGTCTTCTCCTACCTTTGTACTGACAGCTTTGGCTAGTAATAAGCAACGTCATTCATGTGTCTCTTTTGAACACTCTTCTCGCTGCTGCTGCTTCCACTCGTTCTTCCAGAAGAATTCCTTACTTTTTCATTCTAAACGGAGACACTATATTCTGATTTTCCGTAGAGAGTTTTGTTACAATGAAAAACTGTTTACAACTTGTTGTGTGCAAAATTCTATCGACGAAGATTCCAACGTTAACTTCGACAAACAGCAGTTGCCATTGGATACTTATGATTTCACACGAGTAGAAAGCAAATGGCAACATTATTGGGAAAAGAACAAGACTTTCCAAGTTCCGATCCATGTTGACACTTCTAAACCGAAGTATTACGTACTGGATATGTTTCCATATCCTTCTGGTGCCGGACTCCACGTTGGTCACCCTGAAGGATACACTGCCACAGATATTATTGCTAGGTTTAAGCGAATGCAAGGCTATCAAGTCTTGCATCCTATTGGTTTTGATGCATTTGGTTTACCAGCAGAACAATATGCGATGCAAACCGGAACTCATCCAGCTATCACAACGGAACGCAACAAGGAACGATTTCGACAACAGTTGAAAATGCTCGGTTTTTCTTACGACTGGTCACGTGAAATCAGTACTACTGATCCAAAATATTATCGATGGACTCAATGGATATTTTTGAAACTCCTCGAAAGAGGTTTGGCTTATCAAGATGAAGTGGAAGTAAGTTGGTGTCCTGCTTTGGGAACCGTATTATCGAATGAAGAAGTGATCGATGGCAAGTCAGAACGTGGTGGCTATCCTGTTATAAAGAAACCAATGCGTCAATGGTTATTAAGAATTACTGCTTATGCTGATCGGTTATTAGACGATTTAGATGGCTTGGATTGGCCTGAAAACATCAAGGAGATGCAAAGAAACTGGATAGGTCGATCACAAGGTTTGGAATTGGAATTTCCAATTTATCGAGAAGAGAATGTTGAACAATTATCATCAACTCCCATTTGCGCATTTACAACTCGACCGGAAACTATTTTGGGAGTTACGTATATCGTTATTGCACCGGAATATCCTCAATTGGAACTAATATGTAATCCTACTCATTTATCCAAAGTGCTTGAATATCGACAACAATGTCTTCAAAAGTCCGAATGGGACCGTAAAATAGATACCAAGAAAAGTGGAGTATTTACTGGAAGTTTTGCAGTTCATCCGTTGACAAAGAACTACATTCCTATATGGGTTTCTGATTATGTATTGGCATCCTATGGGACTGGAGCGATAATGGCTGTGCCTGCACATGATGAAAGAGATTATGAATTTGCTGTACAATATCATTTACCTATTCATCAAGTTATCGTTTCGGATCATGAAGATGGACTTCCTATACTAGGTGAAGGTAAAATATGTCACTGGAATGATACTTTTGGTATTTCATTGGATGGCAAAACTTGTGCAGAAGCTAGAAAGTTGTTGATGGAAATTTTAGAAGAACAAGGATTGGCAAAGAGGAAGACTTATTACAAGTACGTTGCTTAATGCTGTGTATGGTCGATCATTGAAAATATTTTTATCTATACATTCATTTGTGATAGGATTCGAGACTGGCTATTTTCACGTCAACGTTATTGGGGAGAACCTTTTCCCATCGTATTTGTAAATGGACAAATGGTTCCTTTATCAGAAGATCAACTTCCAGTTCTCTTACCTGAAACTGATTCCATTCAACCAGCAGGAAACGGAGAATCTCCCTTGGCCAATATTGAAGATTGGTTATACATCGATTATGATGGACAAGTTGCTCGTCGAGAGACCAATACGATGCCACAATGGGCAGGCTCTTGTTGGTAAGTAAAATAGTTATGGTTCTCTATTGTACAAGTAAAATTTTTGTGTCAAGGTATTATTTGCGTTATATCGATCCCTTGAACGATACTGGAATAGTGGATCCTACATTGGAAAAATATTGGATGCCCGTAGATTTATATGTTGGAGGAGTGGAACATGCGGTACTTCATTTGCTCTATGCCCGGTTTTGGCACAAAGTGCTGTATGACTTGGGTGTTGTATCCACATCGGAACCTTTTCAACGTTTAGTCAACCAAGGAATGATATTGGGTGAAACTGAATATTCATTGTTTCGAGTAAAAAATGGAGAGCCATACAATGGTGAAAAAGAAGAAGGACGATGGATTTCTGCTTCAGATGTCGACTTATCTTCCCATTGTTTGAAAACGGATCGAAACATATCGGTAGAGGAAGTTCGCATTTCATCGGATCAAGTAGAAAAATCAGGTGATAACTTTGTATGGAAACAGAATCCCTCCATTCAGGTATTTTCAAAAGCACATAAAATGTCCAAAAGCAGAGGCAATGTAGTAAATCCGGATGACATGATACGACAGTTTGGTGCTGATACGCTTCGTCTTTATTTGATGTTTATGGGACCTTTGGAACAGGTAACTCAAACGCACACAAGGTTCGGATAACAATCATATTGAGATAGCTTTTAGGTAAAACCATGGAGTACAAACAATGTTTATGGTGTTTATCGTTTTCTACAACGAGTATGGAGACTGTTTGTTCCTCTCATGCAATCTTCCATGAATGAGCATAGAGAACCCAGTTTTGAACAATATAAAGCTCTTCATGAAACTATCCAAAAGGTGACTCAAGATACTGAAGCACTCCGTTTCAATACAGCTATATCCAGTATGATGCAATTTGTGAATATCGCTATGAAATGGACTTATCGACCTAGAGCTATATTGGAACCTTTTGTTCTATTATTGGCGCCTTATGCTCCACATATTGCCGAAGAAATATGGGAACAAATAGGATCGAGTCGAGGTACTATTGCAGATGTACCTTGGCCTGTATGGAAAGAGAAATATTTGGTTGAACAAGAGATAGAAATGGTTATTCAAGTGAATGGAAAAGTAAGACATGCCATGAAAGTGAACAAAGATATTCATGAAGCTGAGCTTATCCCGATGGCAATGAAACAAGTACAAAAATATATTCAAGGGAAAGAAGTGAAAAGGAAGATTTATATTCCCAACAAGACG
>NW_005178411.1:54654-69250 GCF_000341285.1 Galdieria sulphuraria
CCAGTGTTGATCAATGCATGACAAAGCGTAGAAGCCAGAATATTATAATCCGTAACTCGATATGCCAAGCCGAATACCATTCCCTATCCAATCCATACTGTCAACACAATTCTCTTTATCCTCTTTCATCGATCATACCCCTAAACTATCCACTGCACAAGTTAAAAGGCGATTCCCCCATTGATGTTCATGTCCCCAATGACTAGAACCAAATAGAATCGAACTAAATATCAAAGTACAATAAGGATATTGAGGGAAATTTCCATCTAATCCTGCCAATACAACTCCACGAAAAAGAATCTAATACTCTTCCAATCAGCAACATAAAATAGTCACAACCACAACTTACTTCTTCCACCAAAGCAACCGTAAAGAACAAATGGAAAAATACCAATACAACACTCAACAGATGACCCACGGTAAGACTGCCTTCCATGATCCATTTCAAACGATCCCATGCCAAAGGTGGAACTATAAAATAACTTTTTGTTGTTCAATCATGATGGATGGAAAGCAAATTACCATAATGTAATGCAACTGCTATAGGAAGAAACATGGTCAACCCCAAAGCACACGATATAGCAACAAGTATATCTCCAAGTTGCACCGGATAAAGTCGAAAATGGAAACCAGGTAGTTTACGGAATATTTTCCAACCCATTATCGAAAGATTGGAAAACATGAGTGACCAAAAATCATAGACAAAAACTTGTCTCCCAAAAAACAAATCCTTTCCATATCATCATTCTCTTTTTCCTTTTATCAAAACTTTCATCCCTACTTCATTCCAATGACTATCGAGTGTCACCCACATGAGTATCCAAGCAGTTGCATCCGACCAAGTAAGTCCCACAATACAACGGAGTTGTGGTTGATGGAGACTATAAACCATTCAACAATACTTGACGAGCAGAGATTCTCAATATTGTTCCAATACTGTACCTTCCAAGAGCACAAACAAAAACTATGATAGAAAATATATTTATCGAGCCTTCAAGACCACCAGAAATATTAAAGGATATTGCTCCAAGAAGTGCAAAAACAATACAAACAACCAAGACTGGCCATATTTCAGTGGAATCCTGCAATAGCCACTCTATTTTGTTTTGCACTCCCTGATGTCCCAAAGTTAATAAACAAGCAAGTAATGGACAAAGTCCCTATAAACCATTATAATAAGCCAAAGAATGATCTACACCGACTTTCTTACAAAAAATATACCCAACCACTGAGGACGAAATAGGAATACATAAGTCATATCTGACTGAAGAAGACGTCCAAAATACACCATAAAAGCCAACAAATAGTTGATGCATAATATGATGAGTATGGTAAGCCAACTGTACATTCGCTTACAACTTGGACTATTGTTTTGTCCTGATACAATCATACTAGAAAAAGTATAGGTGGGAGGGCGTGTATCAACAGACAAGCCTTCAAACAAAGGTCTTTCCTCTTCTACTTGTATCGTTGTATTGTAATGACTTGAGTTGCTAGTTGGACTTTTAAAAGAGTTTGTATAGTTGACTTTAGGAACGTAACTTGGGTCAATTGAGTCGATCATTTTGAGTTTTCCATTTTTTACCAAAACCAAATGAATATTTCAAAAGTTTCGTAAACCATCCAACCATCACCATCAGATAATATATAAAACTCTCTTAAAACTATAAGTTATGATAGTTTCTCTTTCTCATTCGCCTATTGATGAAGAACAGTACTTTTTAAATAACAAGAATAAAGCCATTCATCATGGCTTTCTAAGGCAAAGACTCATTCCAACGAATACTTATATAGACGACTTGAGGAAAACCTTCTCCATTCTTTACACTGTCTATATAAGCAAGTGTAGCTCTCTTCTTGGTCGATACGCCTAATCTTCCAAACGCTACCAAATCTCTTGGGGAAATTTTTGAATCTTGTTCTGCGACTACTACTGCTAATGAAGCATGAAAGAGAATAGGATCATCTGCATATGCCAAAAAGTCTGCTCCAAACTTTACACCAGAAGAAATATAAAAGCCTCTCTTCCATAAATCATGAAATACCGTTAGTCGTCTACTAGCAAATGAATGAAAACCAAACGATGAAAGAAAATCAGGATATCGCATTCCTTTACGAAACAATACTACAACTGAATCTATGTCCTTCGGCTCCTCTACCAGAATAACCTCCTTTGGATTCCAATCCAAAGATTGCGTGCCTCTTCCAGTAGAGTCTGTCTGAACCACTGGAACAAACTCTCCCTCGAGATAAGTTTGTTTTAGACTTTTTCGAGATATGTTATTATGCCAAGTTCTTTTCCAATCCCAAAGAGACTGTAAAGAGTGGAACAAATTTGAAACAGCGTTCTTACAAAAGTGGCCAATAACACGTCGGAACTTTTGCGAAGCACCCAAGTTTTCTGCAGGTTCTTCCAAAGGCGAATCGGATACGCTCATCTCAGAATAGTTTCTCTTCTTCTTCTTCAATCTTTCCTAAAAATGATAAGAAGAGAGGTTTCAGCTTGAGTATGCAACGCTTACAGGAACCAACTGAGGAGAAACTTGCTTCTCCCGACTGTCTTTCCAAGTGACCAATTCCAAAAAACCTAGATTGGAATGAAACGATAGGATTGAAACCAATGGACAATAAGAATACCATATAAACAACCCAGAGAAACTTCTTCTACAGAGAGCTGAAGTGGTAGACCTAAATAGTCGTTTTGACTTTTATGACCAACAAGTGTGCCAACAAGCTCTCCAACTATACGATGCTTCGTTCGTAATCGTTTCACATCTTCTAAATTCCATATCAAAAAGACCTTGGCTTTCTTTTCTACAAACACTCGAATAGGTTCGTCGTCATCGTCACGAGGACTCTTCATTTCCAATCTAAAGGAAATGAATCATTTACGCTACAAAGACTCATTTACATTATGCCATACAAAAGAAATAGCTAGGTCTACTAGTTCCAAATACTGTTATTCGCCTTTCACATTCTAAAACACTGTTATCTCATTTCATGATAATGGAATAACAATATATGAGACACTGGCTAAGAACTTGTGATTAGAAGAAACATAACTTGCAAAAAGTTTGTAAAATTGTAAATAATTTGTGCGTTTACTATCTCTGGTTCAAAATATAGAATGCCGTTGTCCCTCTCATCCAAGGAAGCTCAAATCTCACGAGGGATCGAAAGATTGGCAGTTGTTGGAGAGGATCATGACAGATCCTAGCTTTCTCTCATCCTGTATGCTTTGCACAAGGAAGAAGGACTGGGACACGTTGAAATTATCAACAAGAAATTTGAATCAACTTCATGGATCCAAGTATGAAACAAAACGAAGGTTACTCTGTTTCACTTGTGTAAGTCAGTCGTCGTTGTCTGATTACGGTTACTTTGGCGAACAAGGTAGGAAAGTAATATCTGTTGCAGCAACTCTTTCTTAAACTGTGTTAAAATAGAAAGCAACAACTCTTTTCAACAAGTACCAAGTCATTGGAAGGAGATGATTAAAGACGTTCATCGCTGTTTTGTAATTGCTTGTATACCTGGAAAGAAACCCTATACTTTGGCTCTTTCCGATTTCATCTCTGCGACTGCAGCATGCTTCAAAAGTGGAATTCCTTTAAAAACTTTAAAAGAATCGCTTGAGAATATGAAGGAAACTTATTTTCGACCCTTGAAAGTTGAGGAATTCGAACTTCTTCGAACATGGCTTACATTGGTATACAAAACACTAAAAGAAGTATTGTTTCCTCTGACAGAAAATAAGCGTGGTATTTGTGATACGGATGACTCTATTTATGATGAGTTTGTAAAGAGTATTGTGACTGCAATTCGCGAAGGATATTCTATGGAAAAAATCCGACTAGAACAAGTCGTAACCAACACGAAAACACAACCTCGAACTGAGTTTGAGTCTGCTTTATTATCCCAGAGCACTCGAATTGTTGTACAAACAGTGCAAATCGCAAAGGAATTTTCTTCAGAGCAGTAAATTTCTTTTTCAACTTTCTTCCTAACATTGGATAATATGAAAGAAATCGCTGTAATTCTGCGCTTTTCACATCTAAAGCAACAGTCTCCTCAACAGGCTACTGTTTTTTCTAAGAATCGAAATATTCTCGAAAGAAGCTTGCGCTTGAAAAAAATATTATCATTTTTTTCATCTCCCGATTTTTAGAGCAGTACAAATAATTTTGTAAATAGTTTTTTTTGTGTAACTCTTCAAGAAAAATGAAAAAAAAACTTTTGTGAATGTTAGTTAAAAATGAACCTGTTCACATTGCCAATAAAATATCTTCAAATTTTAAAATATAACACATAGCAATTGGAATTACTCACATTATTACATAAGAATTAACCATAATACTTTATTTTTTGAGGAAAAATTTAATTCATTCTTATATATTTAGAATATTCAAGATTTAATACAAGCCGAATCGTTTTAAAATAAAAGCGTCCATCACCAGAAATCTTACAATTTAATGCTTGTGCAAAACTCATAAAATTAATAATTCCTTTTCTCAAAACGCTTCAAGACTTTTATTTGATGCAAATGATTATGCTGCTATTGGTATTTAGTATGTTCGCTGACTAAGGTCAACTTTGCTTTATCACTGATGATGTCTAGTGATGCGCTCAGTGCTGCCGACCTCTTAAAATTCTTGCAATTTTATTTTTTGTTGGCTCTTATAGTTTAAAAACTGCTTCGTTCTTTTATCCTTGTCTTTCATATTATGAAATAGCACACTATCATTTAGTGGAGCGCTATTTTTCGAGAAACACAAGCAAGAAGTTTATGTAAAACAAGTTTCAACGCTTCCAGGACTTTTTATTTGAAGCTAGAAATTTCTTTGGGATTTTTGCGGACGTTAAGGAAGTAGACTTTGGAGATAAATAAAGTAAAATAGTTTCTTTGATGCAGCACGGTGCTGTAGCAATGCTCTTGGTTAAATTTGAAACTTAAAACCTGCCAGTGCTGAATCTCATTTTCGATGATATTATTTTGTATTTGCATTTATCTCTTGAAGAAAATACGAACAAATACATTGACTCTTGAAATATTTTTCATAACCAATTTGAACTGCAACTTTGCATATCCAACAATGACGATGATCTTCTTGTCTACAACACGACTGACTCGTAGTTTTGGAATTGAACGTAGAAAAGTCTTCTTTTAGTCTTTTCATCGATTAGTCTTATCACCGTCGTTTGTTTTCTCGTGTTTTTTACAAAGAATGATTTCGTTTGATATTAAATATGCAACTTGTTCTACAGGTATACAGCGAAACTTAGCCAACTACCATTTTACTTGGAACAGTTGGATACCACTTTTGACTTAGCGTAATGAGCCTCTAACAAAGCCATTATGGTTACTTGCAAGTACATTACAGAAACAAGAAGAATACTATTATTACCTTTACAGCTTGAATATATTTTCTCGTCTCTTCATCGTTCATAACATGTGCAATTTTACCTTCTGATATCTTCTCTCTCGCAGTACGAGCATGAATACCAACCATTGTAGCTCTAACCATATTTTAATCGACAAAAACTAGTCGTGACTTGTGCTTACCCGACAGGCCAAGGTGCATTTCCTATTGCCAACCTCAAATATTCATCATTGGCCAATACATACTCTCTGAAGTGTTATCCATCCATCAGAACAGTTGTCAAACGGAATGCTATTATATATATAAAATACATACCTTTGTTCTACATATCGTAAAATCTTCTCAAGAGACGTGAGAATGCTCTTGTCCAGCTGTTGTTTTTTCAATTTTCGAAAGAGTGGTTTCAGATATTCCTTCAAGACACAGTTCTGTATTCAAAAAAAATTCCGAGAGTCAACGTCAACTTACCTTTGTTTGTTCAAAAGTGGCCAACGTCTTCCTTCCTAGTGAAGTTCTCTTTGTCTCTTCATCTAGTTGTTCTACTTCAGCCTTCCACATCTTAAGCAATCTTCTCATATAACGAAAACAATATTCTTCAGGAGTTTTAAAAAACTCTGGACCTTCTTCTGCTGCGTATATTTCTTCTTTCACTTTCTGAGCTGCTGAACCTTTAGAGGGCAACTCCATTTCCGTCACTCTATAAAAGTTTTCCAACTCATCCTTTTCCTTAAATTGTCTCAATTTTTGTTGAAAAATATTTCTTTGGCCTTTGCTTTCTTCTGAATTGCGTAGTTCTAAATCCCTTAGTCGAATATAACGTTCATAATCGGTCTCTCCAAATAGAGTTGCAGGTTGTTCCCAAGCTCTTAGTCTTTCTATTACCTGGTCAAACATAAAAGGTTATTATCAATCAACCATAAAAATTTTTCTCTTTCCTACTTCTTCTTTGAGAAGCGGTGGTTCCTTGTTACTCGTTTCTGTTCCATTTTCTTGCTTTGACTCTATTGGAGAATGTGCTTCAAGAAAAGTCTCTTGTTCTTGTATTTTATCTTCCTCTTTCCATTGGTCACCTATTCTTTTCCATTTCTTGGTTCTATTTTGTGTTTGCAACTCCGCCTTTCTCTTTTCAACTTGAGACTTGAGAGCCAACAATGCTTTGGACATGTGAGAATTATTTATTGTTATTACATTTGATTATTTTTGGGGTTTGGTGGACGACTCTTATGACATTGTATGATTGGAATCGTTCTCAACTTTTGTACAAATATGCACAGTCTACAGTTTTTCATAATAGCAAGTTGGCCGAAAGCAGCCTAGTCATACTGCCGATGGGATGGAGACGTTTCTTTTCTTCGGATAACAACAACTCTTCCAATCCAGAAAAACCAGCCAAAACTACTTTAGATGAGATCCGAACATCGAAAACTTTTCCTCGTCTTCGAATAAAACCAAGAAAAAGGAATATCACGCCGTTGGCAGTGGCCATCGTTGCCATTCCTTTTTTCGCTGTCGGGTTTCGTGCTTATAGAGAGCCAAGTAAGTAGCGTTTAGTACAATACAACAGCGTTGGATAACAGTTGTGAGGTTTCTATGATGAACTGCAATCTTATATCCCCTTTATATTGCCCAACCGTAAAGTGAGTGCCCACCTATCATCTTCTAAAACAGATCAAAGTACAAGTAACCACGATAACAGCTCAGACAACTCGATGGCTTCCGTAGTTGATGACAACATATCTCCTCCAGAAAACTCATCCAATACAACTTTGATAGGATTGTCAAACGATGAAGAGAGCCATCCATCTAATCCATCGAGTAGTGAAGACGAAAGCGATATTTCTAAAACGATACTCAAGACAGTCCATTCTTTTTCTGAAACTCTGAATGAGGAAATGAACCACAAAAAGGATTCCACTTGTATTCTTTTATCAACAATGAAGGTATACAACGAAGGAGCCAACTCACAAGATAACGAATGGTTGACAACTCATAGAAGAGAATCTCCTATGAGAGATATTTTGGATAAAGTTCATAATGAAAATCTCACAATGGACGAACTGAAACAACAAATTCAACAGGCAATAGCACAACTGGAGGAACAGAATAGATGGGAAGCTTTTCGTATTCAAGAGGCAGTTCGAGCACAAGCCTTACAAGACCAACAAGAATGGGAGAAAAGAAAAGAAGAAATGGAACAGTATTACAGTCAAAAGTTTTTAGAGGAATGGAAAGTGATTCAGCAAGAAATGGAAAGAAGATTAGAAGAACAGTTGAAATATGGTCACGAAACTATAGAATCTCAAGTAAGAGAAGAAATGGAAGATAAACTTGCCAAACGCTCAGCAGAGTTAGAAGAGGAATACGAACAACGAAGAAAGGCTTTAGTAGAAGAAATGGATGCAAGATTGAGAGGAATCTTAGAACAGGAACGGAAGAATCGCCTTCGAATGTTAGAAAACTTACAGGTTCAAGTGCGAGCTCTCAGGAGTCAATTTATGGAGAATTCCAATTTTCAACATTTAAGTAGTTATGCTCATCGAATCTCTTGTATTGCTTATGGATTGGAGGGATTACTCGAAGGAAGTCGACCTTTTAGGAAGGAATTGGAAAGGATAAAGAGCATCATTTCAGAAATGTCTATGAAGGAACCCACAAGAGCTGATAAAGTATCCGATGTAGAAATGTTGAGTTATCTTATCTCGACTATTCCTAAAGAAGCAGCAGAGAGAGGAATTCCTAGTGAAGCTGAGTTGATTCATCGATTTCATAGAATTTTGAAACATTTGCGACGTGCTGCTTTGATTCCAGAAGAGAAAGTATCCTCTTTATGGTCCCATATGGTGGCTTATGTAATTGCCTGGTTGAAAATTCCTGAAAGAGTGTTATCCGAAGGGAATGATGCGGAGTCTAAGATTTCACGTGCTGAGTATTATGTGACTAAACATAATTTATTGCAAGCTGTGAGAGAGTTGGAGGGTTTGAATGGTTTATGTGCTGACTTGGCTTCCGACTGGCTTTCCCTTGCAAGATGGAGAGTTACAGTACAACAAGCGGTACAAGTAAGCAGAGCGTTTGTTGTATTAGAAGAGGAAGCTTTGGCATGAAATGGATTTTCATGAAGTAGAAGACTGTTTGAAATAGGATAGCTTTGCTGTCTGGAATAGATGGAAGACTTGAGGAAATAGAAAGTTTCCTATTGCATTGCCTATTTCGTATCCAATAAAGTCCTTGTTTATGGTTTAAGTTGAATACTATTCAGATGCTGATGCCTCGTCTTATAAATTGTATTCAACTGGAAAGGGAATGTTATTAGGAACTCCAGTTGCATTGGGTAATTGAGAAACTGGTATAAGAACAGGTATGTCCGTTGGTTCAGGAGCTTCTGTGATAAGAGGTATTTCTATTTGCAGATGGTCTGTCAAAGTGAGGACAATAGGAACTCTTAAAATAAAAGATGATGGTGTGTTGTGTGCTTCCTAGAGATACAAAATAAGTGTCAATTGAGTGACATGTATTAATTTGTTTTGAGATATACCTCTGCATTCTCTTTCTCACATTCAACAAAATTCCAGAAAAAGAAACAACATAGAAGAAACAAAAAAAATGTGTGCTTCTTAAAAGACATAACTGAAACGAATAGATAAGACTCTTAGGAGTGGAATCGATCGATATTTCAAATCCGTAGGCAATCGATTGCATTTTTTTCCTGAGCAGTTTTCTTTTTGGGCGGTAAAGATGAAAAGAAGAAGAATGAATTTGATTTTCTAGAGGTGGATGAAAAGGGGGGGAATGTTAGACTTGTGTACGGGTCATTATGGGCAACTCTCTTGGTTCTTCCAACTCCAGTGACCTATTGAACCTTAGAAACTCAAGGACAAGTCTAGCTACCTCTAGAGAGTCGGTATCCCGTAATAGCTTTGTCACAAGAGATAGAGCTTTGGCTGAAACAGCAGTGGTGGTTCCTAGAAGGCAAAGAAGAAGACAGTCTACACGTAGAAATGACGCTGTACTCTTGTCTTTAAGTCGACTCATTGTAGAGACTGGGAGACATGCAGACTGGGTACAAGTCAATGACTCCTGGGATGAGCAAAAAGTAGAAACTTTAGTGGAAGCAAAGCTGTTGGCCCCAAGGCAGCAGGGACTGGACGAACCATTTGCCGAATACCAAGAAGAATGTCCCATATGCTTTTATTTCTATTCACAAGTAAACAGAAGTTCGTGTTGTAACAAGGTGAGTTTATACTTGGCGCAATTGCTTTCCACTTACCGCAATTGCTTGCAGCCAATTTGTACCAATTGCTTTGTTTACATACAAAGAAAGATTCGAAAAAAATGTCCTTATTGTAACAAATGGGGTTTGGAGGTTTATCTACCGAAACATAGTTGCAGTAACGACACTAAAATCCATGAAACACAAAAGTGGTCTTCTAAAGACAAAGAGAGCTTGAACGTAGATTGGAGCAGTTTATCTAATTGTACGAGTTTCTGTGAAAAAGATCATTGTATTCACTCTTCGAGTGATGTAGAGAAGCTTGAAGAAATTGCAATCCTTCTCTTGTTGAGGAAGGCATATCTTCTTTGGGTTCCATGAGAAAGGAGAGTTGTCTATCCAGTGAAACAAAGGATTGGGTTGCTTGTGGGGAATTGGATAGTCAGAAGAAGAGTTGTCATAAAGTTCTTTGTGGAGAACAAGTCTTAAATGAATATAGTTTGATAGATACTTCAGAGTCTATAGAAAGTAGTTGTGATATTTCATTAGATGAACAGCTTTATAATATCAATGACATGAAAGAGGACCTTTTTGAAGACGAAACGCAACAACAATCATCAGAAACTTCAATACTTGAGCGTTCTAGATATAAGTCATCTATTCGAAGCATGGATGAGAATCTTTTAGATTCTTTAGCACTTGCTACCAGCAGTAGTGCAGTTTCTTCTGAAGTTTCGTCCATGGAATGTTTTGAAAGAAGGGAAGATTCAAATATTTGTCCTCGGAGTATTGATGAGTTGAATGACAAGTCACTCTTCCATATTGAAGAGAATGAAGAAGAAGATATGTTTCTACAGCTTTTCAAGGTTGAACGATCTTATGATAGCAGTGTAAGGTTAGATAGTTTGATCCATTTACCTAGTGATGAGGAAAAAGAAACATAGTCACACATTGTTTTACTATTATGTACTATAAAATATTTTTTCAGAAATGTTTTTAAAGAACTTTCTACCGTTTTTTATGTGAATGGCTATGCTATCCTCTTTGAGATAGTGAAACAGTAGGCATGGCATTGAATCAAGTTCATGAAATCTGACTGTGTACCATTTTGTCTTTTTCTCTTTGGGAAACAAACAATCCCTCGTACGGCAGTGTGTTGAATAACCCAACGATGAACAACAATATGGCTCAAACAGATAGTTTGGAGAATATGAAAGTTTCAGTATTGAACTCGTTGAATGAACAAGAAACACAGATGAATGGGTGGTTGAACGAAGGAATGAAACAAAAGGACAAGTTGAAGATTCTTAAGAGACAAAAGCGAAGGAAGCAACGAAAGAATAGGTCAACCAAAGAAAAATTTGTCTTCTCGAGTGAAATCACAAGTGAAAACGATGTTCAAATAGATTGGGAAGAACCAAAGTTTGAGGAAGAAGCGGGATACTTGGACGAAGAGTGGAAAGGACAGTTCCAGGAAATTTTTCAACGATTTTACCAACGTCAAGACTCCATTGAAATAGATGAGGAGCAATATTTAGAGCAAAACGAAAATTTCAGTGGGGAACAAGAACAAGGATTGAACAAGGATGTAGAGGTAGTACAAGGAGTTGACTCGTCGCAACAGGACTTTTCAATGGGACAACCCAAACTGACAAAAAAGGAAAGGAAGAAACTTATCAATCTAAAGGTAGCCAAGTTGAAGCAACAGGTGGCAGACCCTGAAGTAGTGGAACAGTGGGATGTGACTGCAGCGGATCCTAAGCTGCTCGTATATCTTAAATCATACCGCAATGCCGTTTCTGTTCCCAGTCACTGGAGACAAAAAAGAAAGTATTTACAAAATAAGCGAGGCATAGAAAAGCCGCCTTTTCAGTTACCACCTTTTATAGCCCAAACTGGTATCCAAAAGTTGCGAGATGCATACAAGGCTGTAGAGGATGAGAAGACTATGAAGCAGAAACAGAGAGAAAAAGTTCGTCCCAAACTAGGAAAAGTGGATATAGACTATCAAGTTCTCCACGATGCTTTTTTCAAGTTTCAAACAAAGCCGAGACTTACCAATCCTGGAGATCTTTACTACGAGTTTAAAGAATTGGAACCTGATCGAGCAGGCTTTAAGCCAGGAATATTGAGTGATCAGTTGAGAGAGGCGCTTGGAATGACTTCTTCTATTGATCCTCCTCCTTGGTTGATTAATATGCAGAGATATGGACCTCCACCTAGTTACCCTCGTTTAAGAATTCCAGGATTGAACGCTCCTATTCCTCCAGGTGCATCTTTTGGTTATCAACCTGGTGGATGGGGAAAACCTCCAGTTGACGAATATGGTCGACCTCTTTATGGAGATGTTTTTGGTGATGGAAATATATCTGAATATGCTCCTGGTTATGGCACTGAAGAGATTTATGTGCCTCCAGAAGCTCACACATATCATTGGGGTGAACTAGAACCTATAGAAGCCGAAGAGATGGAAGATGGGGAACAACAACAAAATGGAGAGGAAGAAGAAGAGATGGATGAAAATGCAGCGGAAATGTACGATATGCCTTACAACAACTCACAGAGTCGTGAAGAGGAATATGCAAGTGGAATGGAAAGTTCAAGTTCATTTCTACCCGGTGGAGTTGCTACACCTGCGACAACAGTTGAATTGCGAAAGAGTTCACAGTTACCTAGTGACTATCAGAATGCGAATTCTGCTTCTAAACACTTGTATCAAGTTGTTCCTGAGAAGAAAGCAGAGATTGGCAACTCTATTATGGCGACAAGTTTTGTTTACGATATTCCAAAGGATAGTCAATTAAATGCCACAGGGTCTAGTGAAGTACAAGTCAGCATCTCTCCTGATGATTTGCAAAAGTGGAATAGAGAGAAAGCAAAAGAAAAGTATGAACAAGCCAAAATGGATAAAAAGCAACAAGCAGAATATCAAAAAGGAGAGGATGTGAGTGACATCGTTGCAGAGGGTTTGGCAAAGCAAAATAGAGAACTTGAGAGAAGGAAACGCAAAGACTAGTAGAGAAGAGCAGGTTGATATAAAAGAATACAGGAGCTAATGAAAGAAAGCGTAGAATTTGTAAGGATGAAACTATTAAGACCAATGTCATATTTACGAATACCGGAGACTTTACTACTTCAAATAGTATGGCTTAGTTACTTTGGAAGCGGTAGATTCTGATTGGCCACATCAACAGCAGTAGCACTCAGTTTGACAAGATGCTCTACATCTTCTTTATATTTATCTGCCTGTTGTCTTGTATCCATTACTTGATTTTCCAATTCTTTGACTGTTTTAGTTAATTCATTCTTTTCCTTGCATAGTGTCTCTTTCAATTTTAGTTTTTGTTTGATTGCAATAGCCTTCATCCAGTCTGTAGGATCTTGCTCGTTAAATGGTATTCTTATATAGCCGTTTTTATCGACGTGGTATTTTTGAAAGAGCTGGTCACAAATATCAAGTTTACTAGCAATGTCTTTCTCTTCGACTAGTAAATGAAATTCTTGCTATAATAAATTTTAGCAGAAGTCTTTAGGTATTATTTGCAGTTACCTTTAGTCTTATCTCTAAGAGTTGTTTCAGTTGTTTATTGAGCAACTCAAAGTCCTCGGGATAGACGGAGGAGACTGGTTGGAAGCATTCTGAGAATTTGGAGTAGGAGCATCCATTTTCTAAGAAAGTAGAAACAGCTTTTTCAAAGGCACGTTGTAAAAGTTGAAACCTTGAAGAGTGCAAGTCATCCGTATGAGTTTGAAACCGTTTTGAGTGGATCATCACAAAGACTTGAGAACCGTTTCAAACCTAAAATGTAATTTTCCCAAATTTTGGCGCCCAAAATGACGAAATGCGCAAGTCATATCCTTTCTAGCCTATGAAACAAAACACTTGGAAGCACAAAAGTGAAATGGCTACAAGTACTTGTTGTTCCTCGGCTCTTTTTCCTGTACAAGTGAATTCGGAACGCTGCAAGATAAGTGAAAGAACTTTGAAAGATTGTTTAGAACTTGCTTTGCGAAATTTGGTTGAAACGGTTTGTAACCAACTAGAAAATATGAAACACGAAAAGAATTCGAATATTTCTTTCGATGGAACGCAAACTTTGGAGAATGGGTTGGTAGATAACGATTCAACGGAGCTGATACTTTCCTGTAAATATTTGGCTCATGTCGTAGGAAACTTATATTCCTGTCTGCAGGGATATCTCAACTCTTATCGTTCGAGAAAACTTGGTTGCAAACAGAGTGAATCACAGTTCTACTCAAACTTTGAACGGGTTTCTTTGGAACTTGAAAATTTACTTGAATACTTACAACGAAACTATTCAGTCTCTCACAAGAATGAATTGTATTATGTCTTTTCCTTGAAAGCTATTCGTATCGTAAACTTGTACGTGCTTGCCAATTTACTCCATCGTAGCCAAGTTTATCATAGTTTTTGGAACTATTTGGATGCTGAAATTGAGTCCTGTTCAAAAGTAGGTCCCGTTCCCATATTGCTAACTGATGTTTCTTCCAATACTATTGATAGCGAAAACGGTGTCTTATATTTGAGTGGCATCGTTTTGCAGGAGTGTCTGGAAAATGTTGGCAAATTTCTGTCTTCTCAAAAAGGCAAAGAAGTGATAAAGGATGAGGTTCAAACCATTGCACTACTTGTATTGCGTATTGCGACCAAGACAAACTCCATTTGTACAAACAGTCATACTTGTTGGGATTGGAGAACTCGTAGCCATATTTGTATCGACTCGTTAGAGACGAAAAGGTCCTCCTCTGCATCGGAATGGATGGATAGTGATGATTCAAGTAGAAACAGTGAGACATTTAGAATACAACTAAGAGCACTCATGTTATTTCAACAATTAGCTAGTGACTTTGGTCATCAGCTTGTACCAACTTGGAATATTATCTTTCCTTGTGGAACAAAAGGTCGGCAATGTGACTCTATAACAGGACTATTGATATCCTCACCTTTTCCTCGTATTCGTTTGGTTTCAGCAAAATGTATATC
>NW_005178410.1:0-11219 GCF_000341285.1 Galdieria sulphuraria
GATCACTTAGCAAAGTGGTTAGTCAATGGCAATACTTGTTTTTTGTCGTACTGACTTGTTGTTGCTGAAAGGCGCGGCTATTATGCTCCNAATCGTCCCAGTCATCACAAGCGTATATTAGTCACTGGTGGAGCAGGTTTCATTGGTTCACACTTGGTCGATCGCCTTATGGAAGAAGGCAANGAAGTTATTGTGGTAGACAGTCTTTTCACTGGAAAGAAAAGCAACATTTTGAGGTGGCTNAANAATCCCAAGTTNGAGTTTGTTCGTCACGATGTCACCTTACCTTATCAAGCAGAAGTAGACCAAATATATCATCTTGCCTGTCCTGCGTCTCCAGTCCATTACAAGTACAACGCTATNAAAACCGTAAAGACNAATGTATTGGGAACTATGAATATGTTGGGTTTAGCGAAACGCGTTGGAGCTCGTTTTTTATTGGCTTCTACTTCNGAAGTCTATGGAGATCCTCAGGTTCATCCACAGTCAGAAGAGTACTGGGGNAATGTGAATCCCTGTGGTTTGAGAAGTTGTTANGANGAAGGGAAACGTGTAGCAGAAACGTTGACGATGGTAATTGAAATATTTCTTTTGTTTTGTCAAGTCTCTTATTTGTATGAATAGGATTATTCACGACAACATGGTGTGGAAGTCCGTATTGTGCGAATATTCAATACTTACGGACCTCGAATGGTNGAAAACGATGGACGAGTTGTGTCCAACTTTGTGACACAGGCACTCGAAGGAAAGCCTTTGACATTGTATGGAGATGGNAAACAGACTCGTTCATTTTGTTATGTTTCGGATTTAGTGGATGGAATGATTCGTATGATGAATTCCGAACATGCTGGTCCGCTGAATTTAGGNAATCCGGAAGAGTTTACCGTAGAGTCTTTAGCACATATAGTCCGNGAAATGGTAAATCCNAACCTNGAGATAGTACATATGGCAGCTACACCNGANGATCCAACNAGAAGACAACCAGATATTACCAAGGTAAGAATGATAGGAAAGGATATAATTTTAAGCCATTGGTTGATTTGCTATGATAGGCCAAAAACTTATTGAATTGGCAACCAAAGGTTCGATTACGNGATGGATTGAGTTTGATGATNGAAGAATTTCGAGAACGTTGCAACTTGTAATAAAATTCAAGTCACATACCAATGATCAATCATTTGTAGTTGATGGATCTTTGGGATGCTCGACACTTGTCACAAATGGACCATACTTGGCTACAAGGAAAACAGTTTACCAAACCAGACTGTTTAAAGACCAAACATCCAGTAGAACAAGTTCAAGAAAAGGTAAGAAAAGTGAGTGGTTTTCCATATGTGCTATTCAGTAGGGTGTTAGAGTTTTGAAGAAGAACTGTATACACGCCACAAGTTAGTAGCTTTGGCGTTGGGGAGTCAAGTACCGTTGAGAATAGATATTGAACGCCGTATTTTGAAACAGTTTCATAAACTACCGGGTTTTCAAACGACTCAACCTGGACTAGACACGATACTTGGAAGAGACGAGGAAATAACTTTTGAAGACGTTTTGTCTCCACCAGAGGAAAGAGACGAGATTGTCGAGACAGATTCCCTTGCCGTGTTTGAGAGAAAGCTGATGTTTTTTTGAAATTGTATTTTATGTAGTGTTGTGACTTAGAGATAAATGTTCCTTTTCTGGAATACCCAAAAAGTATAATATAGCGTCGAGCTTTCTTATATTGATTCGGAAATTGGCTGCTTCTTGAACTGCTGGCTTTGCGTTGAAGGCTATTCCCAAACCTGCCTTTGAAAGCATAGGGAGGTCGTTGGCTCCATCTCCAACCGCAATCACTTGATCACAAGTGATATGCTCCATTTGAGCAAGCGTTTGGAGAAGATCTGCTTTCCTCTGCGCATCAACAATAGGGCCAACAGTTCTTCCAGTAAGGCAACCGTTGCTATCGATCTCCAATTGATTAGCAAAGTCGTAATCCAATGAAAGTTCACGTCTAACATATTGTGTCACAAAGTCGAAACCTCCCGAAATAACGGCAAGTTTATAACCGAGCCTTTTCAAAGTGGAACACAATGTACGCGCACCTTCTGTATAGTTTAAACTCGAAATAACTTTCTGAAAAACGGAAATGGGAGTTCCTTTCAAACAGGAGACCCGCTGCCTTAAGCTTTCTTTAAAGTCCATTTCTCCATTCATTGCTCGATAAGTTATTTCTTTTACTTTTTCAAATACATTTGCATATCGAGCAAGTTCGTCGATTACTTCCTGCTGAATCAACGTACTATCCATATCCATCACTACGAGACGCTTACTTCGACGCATTATATTTTCCGGTTGAATAGCAATGTCTATTTGGTATTCCTTTCCAAGAGAAAATAGTTTCTTACGAAAGACGTGCAAAAATGTGGCATCGAAGGTGCCATGAGAGGAAACCGTTATTTCCAAGCACTGTAAGGTCTTCTCACTTAACCTTTGAATCTTTTCCATAGATAATCCTTGCTCAATCAGTAGAGTTCCCAGGTTAGCTAGAAACTTGGGAGTGATAACCTCTCTACTCAACACAGTAATTGCATATTGACGACGTCGAGAAGCATTCGATGAAGCAACGTCTATGAAAGAGGAAGAGTAGTGACCTTCAGGCAAGTTAGTTAGCTGAAAGTCGAGGCGAAGTTTCATCTCTTTGGCAACTATCAACAATTGTCGATATATGGAAAGCTGTTTAGGGCAATTTCTATGAATGCCCAACTCAACTGCAATAGTTACTCGACGGTGAACTGTTGACTGTTGTACATCCAGCACGTCGACTTGAAAGTCGTTTGCGGTTTTAAGCAAAGCGTAAAGAACACCAGGACGATCTTTTCCTGTAACTGAAACGAGTACTCTTTCATATTGTGTTTGTTCCTGTAGTTGCTCTTCCGTATTCTTTGCCGTTGAATCTATGGTGATGTGATCTTTCATATCGTCCATCTGTAGGAATCTCTTTTGCCCCACTTAAGACATTGTTTGACTGCAAATAGAAAACTTTCTCAACTATCAACAATGATACATACAGAGTATTCTCTCTACGATTATACAAAATAATGTTCTATGAAGTAACCATTCCAAGATAGAAAGTAAGCATTTTGTTCCTACTCTCGTCAACAAGAAGAGATAGACGACTGTTTATCGTACCCATCATGCTTCAAAAATGAAACCAACAAAAAGATAGAAACATTTCATTCAAAAGGAACATACTACTTTATCTCTTCAACAGATCACTTCCGATACCTATATTCTTATTACTATTCCCTCCTTCCACCACCAACTACTATAGGTTGAAAAAGGAAAATTCGACGGAATAGTTGCAAAAGAAAACAACTATAATAATCATATCATTACTACTCATTTGATTCTCTACTTCGTCTACGAATGGTTCGGAGTCTCTCATGCATGCGTGCTAAAAACAACGCATTCATATTTCTCCTTACCGATAAGGTCTTCGTACCTAACAATCTACTTCCAAATAAAGATAACAAAACAGAAAAATAAGTATACTCACTTGCCATCTAGAGATAAAGCTGCATCACAAGAACGAATATCTTTGAACCTAATGACAGCATATATATTCTTCTCCTGAATACCAGTGCTGGTCAAGGTAAGTGCAGTGATTTCTCCAAAGCGACCAAAATGCTAAATAAACAGTCAGAGAAACATGACAAAAACGTCAAAGCGTAAGTTACCTGAGCAAGTTCTGAACGTGATATATCCTGAGGAAGATGGCTTACGTGAATCTCGTTAGGAATCACTTGTTGCTTATTAAAAGTACCAACTGGTGTTTCGAGTGGTTGAATACCAGGGCGATTACGATAGAAAGGAACAGAATCCTCCACATTATTCTGAGTCATACGGGTGAGAAAGATGCAAGAATAATAAATAGGGAGGCCTAACCTTGTGTGTGCTTGTTGTTGGCGCTTCTGTCTCTACATTGTGCGTTGAAAAGGTGTCGTTTTCTTCACTTCTTGGAATTCTTGAACTACTTTCTACACAAAAAGTCCTTTTTAACAGCTGTTGACTAATTCTATGATGCCTTGAGACATAAAAGCGAAGAGACAGCGACATGTGAAAGGAGGACTGAGTGTAAAATGCTCGATGCTCGCCGTACGCCCAGACAATTGGGTTATAAGATAGTTTGGAGAACGACGAAGAGTTCGCATGAGTTTAGCACAGTTTACGAAAAACATGACAAATCCACAAATGATGAAGTATGCCAAGTACTACATATATGGTTTTAAAAATCATATGTATCCACAATTCTTTGTTGACCAAGTATATGTGTTCAAAGTATAATTGCAAGACAATGAGTTCCTTGACGAGTTATTATTATTATTCGCATGACTTGTGTTGGAATTTTTTTAAAGGAAATCATATCTTGACGCCAAATAAAATAATGCATTTCGGTTATTCTAAACGGAAACAAGCAAGACTCCTACGAGTTGTTTTGTTTCATACTCTGATGTCACAATTCATTTCCACTCCTAGTTAACACAACGTTAAGGAACTCGTTAGAAGCATTAAGCAATGCTTTATGAAGAAATGCAAATATTCAACTTCATGGAAGACCGATAGAAAGGAAATGAAAGAAAGTTCCAATAGCATGGCCATCATATAAGGAAACTCCAAAGATACCATATCAGAAATCAAATATAAGAAAATTTGAATTAGAAGAGTGTTTATCCTCATTTCCACTGATAATCAATACAAAGCATTGGGCTACTTGTATCAAGTAAATTAAAGGTTAATGGGCCTATTATATATATATTGAAGTAAGCATTTCATAACGAATGAAGGATTGTTAAAGTGAAATAGAGAAGACTTGAAGCAAATCATTTGTTATTCTTTGTCTGTCTATGTCATAATATTTATTTTGATGTTACACTCTGAAGCGATATTCGAGATATGCAGCGAGGTTATTTAGACAATATACTGATCAGATGTAATGGACCTTTTAATAGGATTGTGAATTGAACCTAACAAAAAAGTACAACATTTCTTTCAATATCCAATCATATCCAAGTGCTGTGCTGTACCAGGCTGTTTAGAATTTTTGACAAATAAATGCCTTCCAGAATCTCTTCTCTCCAGTTCCGGATTTGACTATGAAACACGTGGTCCTCTTGTGTATACTATTGTCCCTCATATATATTGTTTTGCAAGCTGAACAAGTACGGGGAGAAACTATCAACACGTTAAGATTGAATCACCCTAATGTAGCTAGTGGTAAAGAAATAACTTCTCGTTTCCTAGTGGGTACCCCTTGTAATTCTAGTATTTCTTGTGGTCCTGAGCTGGAGTGTGAAGAAGGGGTTTGTGTGCATGTTAAGCTCGGAAGTCCGTTTACGGTTCGCGATGGAATGGCTTGTTTAGTATTTTTTGTTGCAGCTGCTATGGCAAGTGCTGGAGCAATTGCTGGCGGGCCCATATTTGTTCCTGTTTTGGAAGTCATGTTGAACTTTGCAGTTTCACAGGCTGGTGGAGTTTCTCAATCTATGATAACGGGAATGGCAGTTGCTGTAAGTACCATCGCCTTTCTCAAGAGACATCCAGAAAGGGATAGACCAGCAGTGTATTATGAGATTGTTACTAGTATGGTTCCTATTTGTCTCATGGGAACTTTTATCGGTACTTATGTGAACCAAGTTCTTCCTGGATACTTTACAGCGTTCGTTGTTGTTATTATATTGATTTATTTGGTGATTACTACTTCAATGAAGGCTATGTCTCTCAGAAGAATCGAGTTACATGAACGAGATTTGCGCAACACGGGAACATCCTCAGACTACGATATGGCAGATATATTGGTATCGCAAAATCCTCAAGACTCGAATAATACCAATGCTACCAAACGGAATTCTTTTTCGAAGAGTCTCAGTAACGCAGCTGGTACTTGTGAGGAACATGCGTGGACAACTACGAATGATTCGGATGAATACAACTCCAACTTGAATCTACCTAGTCAGCGCAATAATAATAATAATAATAACGCAACTACTGGAAATGAAAATGGCGAGAGTAGTAGTGCTTGTCTTCCAAATGTTCAAATCACTCGCATCTTTGCAAAGATACCATTTCTGGGAGCGTATTTGCATCCTCCAAAGTCATCGCCTGATATTGACAGTATGCTGAAAACGGAAAGACGTCGATTTCAATGGGGTGATTTATTGCTTTTAGTGACCACTTGGTCTTTTGTTATTATTTTCGTTGCACTTCGAGGAGGGAAACCCAGAATAATCAGTCCATTGGGAGTACATTTGTGTGGTTGGATTTATTGGTTTTTATTAGCTATTCTTGAACTTGTCTTGCTTATTATATCTTCAGTGACTATGTTGCGTTTGTATTCTCTGCATCAGCATCGTGTTCGTCTGGGATATTTATTTTGTCGTTCAGATGTTCGTTGGACTCCTAAAACGCTTATTCTATATGGTATATTTTGCTTTGTATGTGGACTTGTAGCATCTTGGGTGGGTATTAGTGTTGAAACTCTTGCAGCAGGATTTCTTTTAGTTGTGCTTGGAGTAGATCCTTTGGTAGTGCAACTTACTGGTGGTGTTATTAATTTGTTTACAAGTAGTGCTATTGCCGCAGAGAGTGCTGCGAATGGTAGTTTAGCTTGGCGTTATGCATTGTTCTATGCAGGCTTTACATTTTTGGGAGCTTTGGTAGGTGTATTGGTGGTTGGCCATTTTGTTAAGAAATATCATTTGAAATCGATTATTGTATTTTGTTTGGTGTTTTTCTTAATAGTGGCCACTGGATTGGAGCTTTATGTTGCTATTCAGACACTGCAAGATACGTTAAAATATGACACTAGTAAATTTCCTATTGGTAGTATATGTTGACAGGGGATCGATATTGTCTTCTTGATGATAGTTGTTTTATGGATTTGTAAATATTAAAATTTTTTCAGGTTATTATGAAACCTTGAGAAATTCTTGGTCCTATTCATATGTAGGAATAGTAATATTATTCATTATAAAAAGCAGCCGCATCTCCCTTTGCCAATACGATAAACTGGCAATCCATAACTCTATTATGAAGGACTCTTTTAGCAGCTAAGATAATCCTACTCTAAGAGTTTTCGACGAAATTCTTCAACAGATATACAACAGGGCGCGTCGAATGGGGTTCACACTATCCATCCCAACCAAGTTGCAACCGGTTCCAGCGTAAAGGATTTCTAGGCGCTGTTAAGGCAATGAGAAAAGGTGAAGCTGCATGGATATAAAAATAACACTTGCGTCGTTCATACTGTGAAAACATGGCAAGTGCACACCACAGTGTGGAATGATCCCTATTTGGGTATGATCAACCAGATATGGTTTCAAAAACAATAATATACTTACGAGTCCAACGTATGAAGGATAGCAGTTGCTGTGGTTGGGTCATAACGGATGACGTCCAAGACGATGGCTGCTTCAGCAACGGTGCCGAAACTTTGTCTAACGGCGTGTTGTAAGATGGTACGGAACGTGAAAAGCTGCACAGATGCTACAGGTGGTTCAAAAACACTACACAATATCTGAAAATGGTGTAAGTTGTATCCAACAGTGATACTCACAGTTGAACAAGAAAGAAAAAGTTGCGAATAGGAATCGTTTTCATCTCTTTTCCCATTGTGAGACACAAGTGGGATTGTAATATCTCGACAGGCTCTCTTATTGTGGTATGTCATAGAAATGGAACTTTATAAGAAAGTGAAAACAACGCCTTTGAGAAGCATCAACAACCCATACCATATAAAATAGAACAACTATAAAACTGCACAATACTGTCTCTCTCTGTCACACAATATTTTCAACACTCAACTAAAAGTTGTCATATTGAAACCACAATTTCTACATCTCATGAAACACTCTTCAATATAGAGTTCACGTTTCATTCCATCCAATTGTCATTACTATTCTTTCAACTGTTGGTCCCTCTATTCTCTATATGCTCGATGAGTTGGTCAATTTCTTCTTCGAGTTGAACATTCGAACCACGCATAAAGCCCACTACTTCTCGGGCATATTCACAATACCGAATAGAGTTTTGAAACATAAGACCATCTTCAACTAACTGTTTCCATTCTAATAAATGAAATAAAACTTCAGATAAAAAAATACACTTGGAAAGAACAGATATCTCTTTTTCTATTTGTTTGTGTGGTGAAGAGATATCATCTTCCGATGAAAAGTTGTCAAGTTCATCCTCTCTCGTATAAATTCCACCAAAGGAATGATTCAAAGAATTGTCCAACGCACAAGCCAATGAAGTGGAATAGTGATGAAGTGAAGAAAAGGATAAATTGGAGTTGCTTCGAGATAACGCGTTGTCATTCACTTTCCTTTCTGTGCTTCCCGAATGTTGACGAGAAAGCGAACCCAAACAGGAGTTCAAAGTTGACTTTTCTTCCATCAAGATTTGCACCAACTGCAGCAACTCTGTTTCAAAGATATCGGATAAAGAATAGATAGCTGTTGGTTGAAATATCAAAGCATCTCTCAATAGATAAGCGGATAGAACAGTTGGGTCTTCTATATAACGCCTCAACAACTCACAACATCGAATCACTTTTTGTAAATAGGGCTGCCTTATGGGAAAGGAATGGAACCGTCCTTTATGAAGTCGAGCTGCTACGGTAACTGCCTCCCATAACACTGTCCAGTCATTCTTTCCAGTCTTTTTGGAATTTGGATAAATCTTTCTGGGTTTACTTTTCTTTGCTAGATATCCTGATGATGAGTGATATGAAGATGTCTAGAAAAGTCTTTCCAGTTACTTACCCAATACAAACAACATGGTGGTGGTCCATTGCCACCATAACATTTTGAATCCAACCACTTTTGTGCTCAGTCCTCATGAGAAAACACAACTTTCGTACAGAAATAACAACTAAACGCGCAAAGACTTTGAATCTACCATCGGTGACATTTTCAGAAGACTCCTTGGATGACTTTAGTGATAACGAGACTCCTCCCAAGAGAAAAGCAGTGACCGTCTGTAAAAGAAGGAAGACTTTTAACCATATGCAAGAAGAGTTGAATGACTCTGCTACCGTCATTGACTCAAAGAATTTAGCTGTGCAAAAAACCAAAACAAGGAAAGTTATCGAGTTTATTGAGAGTTGGGATGACGGAAAAAATAACAAGAAACTGTTGGTCATATTGGGTCCTTGTGGCTGTGGTAAAACAACTCTTGTGGAGACTGTTATACAGGAGTTGGGTTGTAACGTCATCCGTTGGAAACAAAGTCTCTTTGGAGGAAATCTCTACAAGGAAACCAAATCTTGGGATACTCGTAGTGTTTTTGAAAATACTTTTCAGAGGAGTCAGGTGGAAGACTTGGTGGAAGATTTGGCTCTCAGTTTGCAATATCAACCTCTTACATTGGAGCAAGAAAGTTCTTCTGCACGTTATGTCGTTGTTGTAGATGATAATGTGATGTCCAAAAGGGTTAGAAATGTGGAGCAAGTTTTGACCCATTTGGAGTTGATAGCGGAACAGACAGTCTACCCGACTATTGTAAGTAGAGTGGTTTTCAAGTACATTTAGTAATTGTCCTTATGAGTAGATTA
Organism: Galdieria sulphuraria; assembly: GCF_000341285.1. Taxonomy (NCBI): domain Eukaryota; phylum Rhodophyta; class Bangiophyceae; order Galdieriales; family Galdieriaceae; genus Galdieria; species Galdieria sulphuraria. Next base: position 9,587 of record NW_005178410.1, read on the forward strand.
TTATAACTTGTGACTCGATGGCATCTTCTGTTGTTGCGAAAACCTTTGAAAGACATACTCATTCATCGAGTAATATTCAATGTTTAAGTCTTCATCCAGTAACTAAGACGGAAATGCAAAAAGCTACGAGTCTCTATTGTAGGCTTCACAATATTGCTCTACCGGAAAAGGAAGCTTTGACTTTGATAGTGGAACAGTGTCGAGGTGACTTGCGTTGGGCTATCTCTCAACTGCAGTTGTATTGGGAAAGTTCTTGTGACAGAATGTTCGATGACACTCGAGATACATCATTTGATATATGTCATGCCATTGGAAAGATATTTCATAACAAGCGAATAGGGGAACAAGGAAAACCCAAAGATTCCATCTTTTCCATCATCTCTTCACTTGATGAGCCCACCAACAAAGTAATCGGATATTTGATACAAAATTGTTATCAATTTTATGGCAATATTGGTGACATAAGCGATTTGATGTTTGCTTTATGTGAAGCTCATAACATTGCAAAGTGGTACAGCAGTATGTTGGATAGAGAAATGGCACAACAATGTGCACAAATCATAGCTGGAGAAGCAACCAGAATCTATAACAAAGAACCTGTGCAAAGAGGATTTCAACCCATTCAGTAAGAACCAACCATTCCAATCTGTTGTTGCGACTCTTCACATTGTCACTTTGTGTAGTGGTGATCTTTATTCATGTATACCAAATGAAGTGAATAATAGGGTAGAGTTGTGGTCGCAGAAACGTAACGTGGTGGATGATATTCGTTCCAAAGTATATTATTGCGATATTGTTCCTTTGCTGAGTGCAAAAAAGGTATATGAGACAAGAAAGTTTATTTTTGGTTCCCATCATTTGTTCACTCTTTAAATAGTTGATGGAAAATAACAAACAAGAGACTTGCAACTATGATATGGAGGAGACTAGTGACGAAATCGATGATACTTGGGAAGATAACTAAACAGGAGCAGGAATAAGTTTAAAAGGTATGAGTAAACCAAACAAAAGGACGACCCCAACAAAAGTATACAAGGTCCATCTGATCACTTTTTCTCCAAAACTGCCAAGAAGGAGCGAAGGATCCTGATGAGATCGACTAACTTTGCAAGCACCCACCAATACTCTGTAAGACTCCCAAGTCAACAAAACTGGTATAACAACCCAAACTATGTTGGCAAAAACCAAATAAACTAAAGCTTATTTAGCATAAAAAGTGTTCAACTATTGTGACCCACTCACTCCAAAAGTGAATCCAGTGCTTGTGAGGATTCAGTTCAGAACTTCCGGTCACAAAACTGGTTAACCAATCAGGTCCAAATGTCATCCAACCTCCATAAAGTTCACCAACACAAAGGATGAGTTGCAAAAAATGTCTCCACTCAGACCTTCTATAAACACCATAGGCACACAGGAGAGCAACTGGACCCCAAACGAGGGAAGTTACTACTTCCATAGCAACAGTGCAGTCATGGAAGCGGCCCCATCTTGAGTCTGCTTTAGCATATTCCTCGAAGAAGTGAGAAAGTCTACCCAACCATACAAATAGATAATATATACCTTCCACAGGAGAGCAGTCCAGTGGGTGGCTCTACTCACTGTGGTTGTCAAAGAATGATACACAAACGCAAGT